>NC_089595.1:30033720-30265394 GCF_019320115.1 Miscanthus floridulus
TACAGGAGGATATCGAAATCAATGGTATGTCTAGGTCCTATACAAGGTGGATTGATCATGGAGAGGGAGATGATGATGTTGAACAAGATGATGATGGAGAACTCACTGTTGTACCTAAAGATATGTCATGGGAGGGAAATGACCAGGCAACACTTGATGAGGAAGGACAAGCTAAAGATGTCATAGAAGACAGTGCACGGGGAGTTCAGGGGTTGATTCAAGATTTGCACACTGCAGCAAGCCATGGCTTTGGTGGTAACTTATATAAAGAAATAATGGAAGAGGCAAAGCGTGAGCTTTATCCAGGTTGCACCGAAGAATCTAGGCTAACTTTCATTATTAAACTGCTGCATATAAAAGTGTACAATCGGATAACAAATTCTGGGTTCGATGCTTTCCTTGAGTTGCTTTCGACATCTTTGACGAATGTGACCGGCCTCCCTAAGTCCTATAACGAAATGAAAGCTCTACTTCGGAAGCTTGGTTTTGGTTATGTTTGTATTGATGTGTGCAAGTATGATTGTGCCTTATTTTGGAAGGACCATGAAGACGATGATCATTGCCCAGATTGTGGCTTCACAAGATGGAAAGTGAACAAGGAGGGCAAAAAGAAAGTTCCTCACAAGGTCCTCCGTTACTTTCCAATAATTCCACGCCTTCGGAGGCTTTTTATCTCAAAGCAGCGGGCATAGTATGCAAGATGGCACAAGGAAAAGAGGGTACCAGTTGAGAATGAAATGAGACATCATGCTGATGGAGAAGCTTGGAAAGAATTTGATAATACTTTAAGTCTTTTGTAGATGATCCCTGTAGTTTGAGGTTAGCCAATGCTACTAATGGATTCAACCCATTTGGTCAGATGACCAATTCATACAGCATCTGGCCAGTGATAGTGGTTCCATACAATTTTCCACCATGGATGTGTATGGACCAATCCAATTATATGCTTGCTTTAATAATTCTAGGCAAAAATTCACCGGGCAAAGATTTCCATGTGTTCATGCAGCCTTTGATAGCAGACATGCTAACTCTTTGGGAAGGTGTCCCTACTTATGATGCATATGAAGGCAAAGAATTAAGTCTGCGTGCAGTGATTCTGTGGGGAATCAATGACTACCCTGCATTAGGCACCATGTCGGGCAGAGCTACTAGGGGTTACTTCGCATGTGTGCACTGTGATGAGAATCCATGCTCCGAATGCCTGAGAAACAAAATTGGTTTCATAGGCCATAGACGTTTCCTCCCAAACGACCATCCCTGGAGGAAAAATAGATCTTTCGATGGCCACCATGAAACTAGAGAGCAGCCAAGGAAATTTAGTGCAGATGAGGTTATGGCAAGGTTAGATGAAGTTTGCTATGTTCCAGGCAAAAATCTAGATAAGCCAAAATCAAGAAAACGACGCCGTAATGGAGAACCAGTATGGCATCTGAAGGTTAGCTTGTATGATTTGCCATACTGGTCAAAATTGAAGCTGCAGTACAACCTTGATGTTATGCACATAGAGAAAAACATATGTGAAAACATTTTGTCAACTCTACTTAATATTCCAAACAAGACAAAGAACACAATCGCTGCTAGACTAGATTTGGAAGACAGAGGTATAAGAAAAGAGCTTCATTTGCAGGAAGGCACTGGTAATTCATCCTCAAATCCCAAAGCTTGTTACGTTCTAACACCTGAAGCAAAGAAGTTCTTGCAGTTTGTGAGCAATGTTAAATTTCTAGATGGCTATGCCTCTAATATATCAAGATGTGTCAATATGGAGGGAGAAATAATGCATGGGCTGAAAACACATGACTGTCATATACTGCTGCAGCGTATTTTACCAGCTAGCCTTCGTGGTTTGGTGCGCAAAGACGTATATGAAGTAATTGCTGAATTGGGTAGGTTTTTTAGACAACTTTGCTCCAAAACTCTAAAGGTTGATGCACTACACCAGATGAAGGAAGATATTGTAATTATCCTTTGCAAGCTAGAGAAAATTTATCCTCCTGCATTCTTCGTTGTTATGGTTCACCTAGCAGTACACTTACTTGATGAGGCACTCCTTAGGGGACCGGTTCAGTATGGATGGATGTATCCCATTGAGAGAAGATTGGGCATCTTTAAGCGTTTCATCCGCAATAAAGCAAGACCTGAAGGATCTGTTGCAGAGGCATACACTGCATATGAGTGTATGACCTAGTGCTCAACATATTTCAGCGACATTTTTACTAGGTTCACTAGGCCTAAAAGAAACTTAGATGCAGAACATAACATGTCACCCAATGGTTACTCTATTTTTTGTCATGGGATTAACCTGTTGGGTGCTTCAACACTTCATTACGAAGATAAAGACTATGACTCTATGGTTTGGTTTGTTCTAAATAACTGCGAAGAGGTTGATGAATACAAAGAGCGAGTAATTGTTGTCATTTCATTTATGCCAATTTTAGTCAATATTAGTCTCACAATAAACTAATTAACTACTTCCTTTGCAGAATGTATAGAGCCCAATTGGAACAACAACAGGTCAATAATATTGAAAAAATGATGTCAACACACTTTGCTGCATGGTTTGAGAAACATGTGCGTGCAACTTTTACAACCTGAGTGAATCATTTATGATACAATAAATTTTCAAAAATCACCAATTCTCTATGTTTTCCTGTAGATTACCAGATTGAATTACGAAGGCACAGCAAATGTTGATGAAGACTTGTACTCACTCGCATGTCGACCGGATAGGCGCGTGCGATCATACACAGCTTGTATAATCAATGGGGTACGGTACCACACTATGGCTCATGAGGCACATAGGAAAACACAAAACTCCACCATCAAGACTGCAGGGGATCACATTGATGTCACTATTGACTACTATGGGACAATCAGAGACATTATTGAATTGAGTTACACTAAGAACAGCAAAGGAGATAGATCTGTTATCTTATTATGGTGTGAATGGTACAATCTTGAGGGAAGGACATACCAAATGAAAGATGATGGTTACTTCAAGAGCATTAACATCGAAGGCCGATGGCATAAGAATGATCCTTTCATTCTAGCCACAGAAGCTTCACAAGTATTTTTCTTGGAAGATACAAAGTTCGGCTCATCTTGGCGAGTGGTACAAGAATTTGGCCACTGACATATATTTGATGTTGAAGAGTCCGATGGAAAGCAACCAATCCATGAACAAGTATAGATGAGATGTCAGGAGGCATACCAAGAGGAGAATACTTCGTCCAGAGATGGTATAGTGGGAGACATTTATCCTAATATGGATTTGTTGCACATGGACAATCAACCAAGCAGCCCTATTAGTACAGACCTTGTCGAGAGCATTTGTGGACATCAACATACAGCTCAAGGTGATGAAACAGACAGCGAAGATGAAGATAAAGATGAAACCTTCCTTGAGTACCATAGTCCAGATGAAGACAACATATCAAAAGAAGACAGTGATCAAGCGAGTATCAAAATGGCTCCATTTGAAGCCTTGTATGGCAGAAAGTGCAGAACTCCATTGAATTGGATTGAGCCCGGTGAAAGGAGATATTTTGGTATTGATTTTGTCAATGAAGCCGAAGAACAAGTACGCATCATCCAACAACACATGAAGGCAGCTCAATCAAGGCAGAAGAGTTATGCCGATAGAAGAAGAAGACCACTAACTTTTGAAGTAGGTGGCTATGTGTACTTGAGAGTATCACCCATGAAAGGTGTGAAGAGATTTGGGATGAAAAAGAAGCTTTCACCAAGATATGTAGGGCCATACAAAGTTTTGGAACGAAAAGGAAATGTTGCGTACAAGCTACAACTACCACCAGAGATGAGTGCAATCTTTGATGTGTTCCATGTTTCTCAGCTAAAGAAATGTCTTCGAGTACTGGAAGAAGCTATTGCACCCACCAACGTGCAACTTCAATCGGATTTGACTTATGAAGAAAAGCCAATTCGAGTAGTAGAAGTGATGGAGAGAGTAACAAGAAGTAAGATCATTAAGTTTTATAAGGTGGTGTGGAACAATCATAGTGAACAAGATGCTACGTGGGAAAGAGAAGATTATCTGCAAGAAGTTTACCCCGCCTTTTTCCAAGAATGGTAGGTCTTGCAAATCTCGGGACGAGATTTTTATAAGGGGGAGGGGCTGTAACACCTCGGGTGTTAGCCTTGCATAACTTGACTTGCATAACATGAGCATGAGCATCAAGCATTCATAAATCATCATTTACAATTGAAACATTTGATCGAAACATATGAAACATTGCTTGTTATCTCGTGTTTCTTGGAACATATGCATATGATCTTGTACAAATGAATGCAAGTGGGTAGTGCTAGTCACTAAAACACCTTAGCTGCACTAAGGTTAACAAAAGGAACCCTGTTCATGAAGGCCACATTTCTTGATCAAGCATTTAAGTGATATTTCATGTGTTGACCTGAATAGCTATATGAGTGACTACTACATGAAATGCTTAAATGACCTTGCAAATTGTTCTAACATGCTTAGAGTATCATCATGAACAACTTTGGTAATTGGTGCTAGGGCTAGTTTGGTCATTTAGCCATGGTTTGAATGTGTATCATGATTTCAAAGTGACATGTTTGACTAAAGTTGAACTAGGTGTTAGGGACCTTGCATGGAGGAGTTCACTAAAGCAAAGTTGTAGTGTTTGACATAAGGAACAACTTTTATTTTTGGGTCATGAACTGATTTAGCTTCTAACATGCTTGAATGGGTCCCACAAAAACCAGCAAAACCCAGCTTTCAACACTTAACGATTTTTTTTCTAAGTCTAGGTTCACTGACAGCCTGACAAGCTGACCTTCAGGGCATTATAGCTTGAGTTCGGTTGAGAATTAGAATGCGATCCTTGAACAACATTTGAAGCTAGTACATGGGTCTACAGATTCTATTTAGTATGTTTGCACGAAGGAGCCACCGTTTAGCCTGTAAATCAATTTGAAAACGTGTCGTCAGGCTCGGCCATCGCGTTTCTGACGAACTGAATCGCGACGTCAATGGCCGACCGGCTTCAGACATCGCGCGCCGCGTGTCCCCGACGACGGCCGCGCGTCGCCAGCGCTCTGTCCGCGCAGGCCACGCCGCGCCCGAGCGCGGCCTTAACGTCGCCAGCGCCCGCCCGAGCCATCCCGCGCTCCCATTTCGCTCCCGGCGCCTTTTCTTCCTCGCAGCAGCGGCCGCCGAGCTCTCGGAGCCCCGCCGTCGCCATAGCCGCGCGCAGCCCGCGCCTAGCCACTCCAGCACCACCACCATAGCTCCTCCGTCTCCCCAGCGAACCACTGCTCCCTTCCGTGCTCGCTGACCAAGCTTGGTAAGCCATCGCCGCGCGTTTAAGCTCGCCGGAGCTCCGCCGCAAGCCCCGTCACCGTGGCCGGAGCGCCACAGTCCACCTCTCCATGCGTTAGCTAGCGCGCTAGGTCCGCCGTAGTACCCCAGTGCTCGTCCGAGCCTTAGGTCGGGCCACCGAGGACGTCGCCGGCGTTTTGCCGTGGTCCAGCTCCGCCGTTCCGCCATGGCCGCCGCCGTCGTCGCGGGTGGCGACGATAGGGCCGGCCAAGTATACCAATCAACGCGCTAGGTCGTGTAGGTCGTTTGGTGATGATGTCACCGCCGGCGAAGCTCGCCGTCGACGAGCTGCAGCTGCGCAGTGCCCAGCAGTGCCGCTGCTCTGCTCCGTGTCACTGACGCGTGGGGTCCCCTGACCAGCGGGTCCCACCTGTCAGCGACAGCAGTATTAAAGGCTAACCCATTTTGAATCCAGTTTTTGATTTGTTTTGTTATTTTTGTATCTGCAGTTTGGTAGCTCCTAAAATGTTGAAATAAATATGGTTGTGTTCCTTAGGAAGTGTAGTATTTAGGAAAAATATGTTCTTGGCTTCAACAGTAGAAATTTCTGGAGATTTAAATAAGGATTTGAAATGTGCTTTTGAATGCATTCAAAATTGTTTATTTTATATCTAGAGTTCCTGTGCTCCAAAAATTATGAAATTTTTGTGGTAAGCTAGTCTTAGCATATATGAGCTTGGATAAAAATTTGAGGACCAGTGCATGTGTAGATCTATAGTTATAGATTTTTCTTTTATAAATAGTTAATCCTTGCATGAATTTTTATAAATTAATTATGAGTCCAAAATTTATGAAATTTGTTGGAGGTGATACTAGTACCATATGGATGTTAGGAAAAATAAGAAACCTGTTGCTTGACACATTTCAATAGGATTTTCCATTTATGCTATTTCAAGCCTTGCTTCCTTATCATTTTTGTATAGGATGTTCTACTTAGTAAAATGACATGAAATTTTTATAGTAGTCCTTTGATATCATTAGTAAGGCTCTGTAAATTTTTGAGAATTTATTAAGCACATCTGATCTATATTTATTATTTAACCTAGATATCTAAATAAAATAATAAAGGGCAATTTAATAAATAGTTTGGGCTTCACCATTATATCATCTTAACTGTATTTGATATGCTTACACTGTTGGTAGGTTCTAGCTTGTCAAATTTTGAATGATTGCATAAAGTAGAAGTATTCTTACTTTATATTGCATGTTAAATCATTTCTGGACTGAGTCTAGAGTGTGAGGAGTTACATGTTGGAACTGATGTAGACTGTAAAAATGGTTAATAACAAAGTTGTAGAGAATTTGATAAGCTTTCCAGAAAGTCCAAGATCAATGTTTTTGGATTTGTAGAACTCCAGTTATGAGTGAAACAAGTAGCTGCTATTTTATGGTGTAGTCAATGCATTGTAAGAATAGTTAAGTAGTAATCGAGAAGAGATATGCACCTACTCAACAACGCGATACACTTGTTAGCATTATGCATTCGTAATACTCATACCATACTCATGCATCTAGGATCGGAGGAAGAAATCACGTTGCTGGAATTCGAAGAAGCAGAGGAAGGGAACCCGCAGGAGGATCCGCAAGCCGCAGCTCCCGAAGGCGTGGAGCAGAACCCTGAAGAGCTTCCGGAGTGCCCTGACCATCGCCCTACTTCCTTTCTGCGAGGCAAGCCCCGAAGCATTATAAGTCTCCCAGTAATTTACAAATGTTTACTTACGTAATATGATTGATGCATTAGGTTATAAGAGTTGAATGAAACCACTTGATGCATGTACATTCCTTGTCCAGATATTACACCTTTAACCGGTATAGGTCCAGGATCGAATATATATGCTTAGCCATGCTTAGACCGGTAGAAGTCGGGTGATGTCCTGTCACCTGCGAGATATAGGTGGATACCGGAGCACGGTGGGCTATACCTGCTATCGTAGAACAGAACCATGAGGTAAAAGTAAATTGAGACCGGACGGGAGGTCGATAGGGAAACAACAAGGCATGGAGGTCTTGGGTGTGGACTTATCCCCGTCCGTGTCGATTAAGGACCGTACCGTTGTTGGCGCTTCTGACAAGATTGAACGCATGCCTCTCACTTAGCTGGTCGGATAACTCGTTCCGACCGCGAAGCCGAGTAATTCAACTCAGGCCGGGAATCGTTCTGTTGTGCGCTCCTTCCGGGGAACGATCAGACTGAGCCCAAGGGCAGGTTTGGCCTGAGCATCCTGGCATCTGGTGTTCCAGATTGTGCAGCGCAGTATGAACCCGCGAAATGTGTACCGGAGTTGTACCAAAGGTGACCTAAGACTATCGTGGCTGGTAGATCTGGGTTTGTGTTAGGAATAAATTCTCAGCTGGTGAAAATCGATTCGAATCGCCGTCTCTCCCGGATAGTGAGAAACTTGGCTAGTCCCAACATCGTAGCAACTGTATATTGAAACATGATGGTTCAGAGGAATATGGAATTACAATACCTGCTATGGTTACTATTGTATGATTCTAAATAATATACCACATGTTTGGCACAGGATAGTTGCTAATCTAGAAATGGATAGTTATAATTAACGGGATAAAGGAATCACAATTGTACAACGATTAATTGCCTTTTTCGCAAAATGTTGTCAAGTTACGTCCACCTATACAGCCTTGCATGATCCTTGGAGTCATTTTATTTTTGGTTCATGACGGGTAAGTCTAGCTGAGTACCTTCTCGTACTCAGGGTTTATTTTCCCATTGTTGCAGATGGCACTGTGTATCATGGTTATTGCAAGAGTTGCTTCTATCCCGCTGTGGATGAGGAGTAAGCCTTGGGCAGGCTTTCTTAGTAATTCCTATCTTTGCTTTTGTGGACCGTGATCTGGTTTGGCACTGTATTAAACTATGTTGGAAAACTTTATCTCGAACTTATTTGCTTCCGCTTTGTTTATCAAACTTGTTTTGTAATAACTTTTATTCGTACTCTGATGATGAAACGTATCTGTGAACTTTATGTAATATGTGGCATGTATGTTGAATCCTGTACGATCTTGGTTGTAAATCGTTTATCGAGACCCGTCGTGGTACTCGACGGACTACCGGGTTTATATGGGTTCAAGTATGACAGTGCGACCGCTCGCGGATTGCCATTATACTTGTATTCTTATAAATTGGTCGGTTCTGCGATAGCTGGCATCAGAGCAAGATTCAACGTTAATTGTCACAAGTGTATTTAAAACAAAAGTTTTTGTTTTCCAAAAACCCTTCTCTAGCAACTAATAGTCAAATAATAGGTATTTGAAATCTAAAGTGTGCCATTGATCACTTTCCTTATGCCCAAATTAAGGACTATTAGGTGGCTATTTAAGTACTAACATGGGGGTTTTCACTTCGTCATCCATACGGCGTGCTATAGTATGGATGCCATTCACTTGAGTGGTAATGTATGGATCAATGCCTCTACGTCAAGGTAAGATGAGTGTATGACCGCAAGATGTGAGCGTGCGGTCGGGAAGAGTTAGCTTTGGTACGGCTATGTATGCATGCTTGCATGTGTATATGGTACGTATTTAATTGTGGGTTTAAATTCTTGTCGGGTAGATTGATATGGAAATATATGTATGGGTATACATATATGGAAGTATTTACAATTACATTCTGCATATTCTTTATGGGTTTAGGGCTGAAATGAAATTTTATGCAGGTACACTAACAACGAAACGTGTAGCTCGATTAGTTACGATATGTATAAGAGAACGTATGTATGCCACCGTGTCTACCGTTAGAAACAAATTTTTCCTAAGTTTGTGAGGACGTATGGTACGAGCATGCATCATGTTAAAATACCATTCACATAATTACATTTGTTCCTCCCCTTATAAAGATTCTTACTCGGTTATGTAACTCTTATCCATTATGGCATTGTCTCACCAAGGGTACATGTTAATGGTACAGATGGCACGCACCAAGCAGACTGCTCGCAAGTCCACCGGAGGCAGAGCTCCTAGCCGTCAGCTTGCTCCACGTACCCGTCAACGTCACACGTTCCTTGGAGAGTTTGGGATGCCTACACTCTTATGGAGAGTGCTCAGCTATGTAGGCTATCCTGATGGAATGGAACCCCGCTACTTCTGGGCGAATGAGCGGTTGGGAGAAGGTCTCTTAGTTACTGTGGAGGCCGTTGTTCGTCCCCGAGGTGATGATTCTGAGTGGACAGGCTGGTGTTATGAGTCGACTGGTAGGACTGCTGAAGAAGCAGCTGGCAGGGCAGCCTTTGGGATCCTGAGGGATATCATGGATCGTTTTCCTCAGGAGCTGGCAGCCGCTTTGGTTGGAGTTTTCCCGAGGGGCAATCCCTCCACTGACTCATGGCAGCAGGCTAGAGGAAGGCCCTTGGAAATTGGTGCAGCAGAAGGGCAGAATAGCGATAACCCTGCAATGAGCGCCATGTTCGCAACGATGAGAGTGTTAGATGGAGTTGAGGGTAGCCTCAGACGTGTGTCTAGTGCTCTTGGTCATGCCCGCGAGGACCGACGTCAGCTTCAGAGGGAGCACGACGCCGAGATGGAGAGGCTCACCGAAGAGATGACTCGGTTAACTCACCAACGGAATGCAGCCTGGTCCAGGGAAGATGTCCTGAGAGCTCGACAGTTTGAACTGAAACAGCAGCTGGCCAATGCGGAAGAATACAATGATAATCTGCATGAAGAGGTTCACCTACTGCACAATCAGCTCCACCCTTATGTACCACCTGGAGCCGTAGAAATGGATCTAGAAGGGTACGAGGAAGAAGAAGAAGTGGCACCTGAAGAAGAAGTAGAACCTGGGGAAGGAGATGATTCTGCGTCTGACCTCGATAGTGATCATGATGAGGATTAGATCGCTTAGCGTGTAGTGGGAAGACTAATGTATCACTTTTATTTATGTAATGGACCTGTAGTTCCAAGTTGGCATTAGTAACCAGACTATCATGTAATATTAATCGCACGTTTGGGTAAACGTCAATGCAATTCCAGTTCCTTGTCGGTAATCACGCTTTAAATTGCATGCGTTATGAGCACGATAAGTGGTCAAATTGGCGATGTCATGTTGCGAGAATGAATTATTATGCCTCTGTTTTTATTGTGCTTTTGAGAATTTTCTCCAGTAATTTCAGTTTGGCATGAGTACCTAATTCATCTGCAATCTCTTGGCATCGACCAATAATCGCTTATTATTGCAACTTCGCAGATGACGCGCACCCGTGCTGGAGCTAGTAGCGGCCAGGATGGCAACCAGGATGATTTGCCACCCCCACCGCCACCGTCTGCTCAGGAGTTCTTTACCCAGTTCTTGGGTAGCCAGAGGACAATGGAAGAAGCCTTGCGCCTCATCGCGCAAAACACTGCTCGTGGCCACCCACATCAACCAGGGGCCGAGCCAAATCAGCACAGTTCATTCAAGGAGTTTCTGGACATGAAGCCGCCGATCTTCAAGGTGGCTGAGGAACCACTGTAGGCCGATGAGTGGCTGAATACCATCGAGCAGAAATTTCGTCTGCTAAGGGTCACCGAGCACCTGAAAGCTGAATATGCTTCTCATCAGCTGCAAGGACCAGCAGGAATCTGGTGGACGCACTTTCTGTCGTCTCTACCTGCTAATGCGAGAGTGACCTAGGATCAATTCAAGCTGGCTTTTAGGGGACACCATATTCCCCTGGGCCTGATGCGCATGAAAGCAGTAGAATTTATGAGGCTCACTCAGGGAACCAAGTCACTCACAGAATATATGCACGCATTCAACAACTTGTCAAGATATGCTCCAAGTTTCGTGGATACTGAAGAGAAAAAGATTGAGAGTTTCAAGCGAGGTCTGGGTACCAAATTAATGAAGACTATGGCAAACTCCCGATGTGCCACGTACAATGAGTTTATTAGTGATGCCTTGACCCAAGAAAATCACAACAACATGCATGCAGTTGCTAAAGGTCGCAAGAGGGCCTATGAGGCCGGTGCATCCGGATCTTTCCAGTCAAAAGCGCCTATCACAGCTAGGCCACAATTCCGTCCACCTGCACCCAAGTTCAGGCCTCCACCACCGAAAGCTCAGAATAATAGGCCGCAGAAACCATTTCGTAAGGCGTTTACTATTGCCTTACCAAAAGGAAATGGCAATCAGGACAGCTCCACTGGATTCAAAAGTAATCAACCTTGTTTCAACTGCAACCAACTGGGTCATTGGTCCAAGGAGTGCCCCCACCCCAAGAGGAATGGCAACCCAAATCAGAACAATCAGAGGCAGGTGAATGCCAGGGCACGTCAGGGACAAGTGCACTATACCGCTGTGGAGGAGGTGCCCGCCGGAGAAGTTGTCACGGCTGGTATGTTTCTCGTCAACAAGCATCCCGCTGTTGTTTTATTTGATTCGGGAGCTTCTCATTCATTTATGAGTCAAGCATTTGCATCTAGACATGATCAAGAAATAATTGAAGTAAGCAAAGGGGGTTTTAACATAAGTTCAGCAGGGGGAACTGTTACTACCAAAAAGATAGTCAAAAATGTACTCATTTCGATCTAAGGGAGGGAGTACACCACAGATTTGATAATATTGCCGGGATTGTCGATAGGTGTAATCTTAGGCATGAATTGGATGAAGTATCATGGTGCTCTTATTGACACTAGCACCCATACCATTATGTTGAGAGAACCCACGGGAGGGAATGCTTTTCTAGTTCCACTCTCCCGCGATTTCGAACCCCAACATTTAGCCTGTGCTATCCAAGCCACCACCATATGTGATATTCCCGTGGTTTGTGAGTTTCTGGATGTATTTCCAGAAGAATTACCAGGTCTACCACCGGATAGGGACGTGGAATTTAAGATTGAATTAGTGCCAGGTACCGCACCCCTATCCAGAAGGCCCTATAGAATGCCACCCAATGAGTTAGCAGAACTCAAGGTTCAATTGCAAGATCTATTGGACAAAGGTCTTATCCAACCTAGCTCATCTCCGTGGGGATGTCCAGCATTGTTTGTGAAAAAGAAGGATAAGTCGCTGAGGATGTGTGTAGATTACAGACCGCTCAATGCTGTGACCATCAAGAACAAATATCCGTTACCCCGCATCGACATCTTGTTCGATCAGCTAGCGAAGGCAAAGGTATTCTCCAAAATTGATTTGAGATCAGGTTACCATCAGATAAAGATCAGACCGGAGGATATACCTAAGACTGCTTTCTCTACTAGGTACGGCTTATATGAGTATTTGGTTATGTCTTTCGGACTAACAAATGCTCCAGCCTATTTCATGTACCTAATGAACTCGGTATTCATGCCCGAACTTGATAAGTTCGTGGTTGTGTTTATCGATGACATATTGATTTATTCAGAAAATGAGTCAGATCATGAAGAGCATCTGAGGATTGTCCTATCTAGACTGAGGGAACATAAGCTATATGCCAAGTTTAGCAAATGTGAATTTTGGATGAGCAAAGTACCTTTCTTAGGTCACATTTTATCCAGAGATGGAATCTCAGTAGACCCATCAAAAGTACAGGAGGTCATGGATTGGAAAGCCCCAACTTTGGTGCATGAAGTTCAGAGTTTCCTAGGGTTAGCAGGATACTATCGTCGGTTTATTCCAGATTTCTCAAAAATAGCTAAGCCTATGACCAGACTACTTCAGAAAGATGAGAAGTACAAGTGGACACCAGAATGTGAAACAGCTTTTCACACCCTCAGAACTTTGTTGACTACAGCACCTGTGCTAGCACAACCAGACATTGAAAAGCCTTTTGATGTATTTTGTGATGCATCAGGAATAGGTTTGGGATGTGTACTTATGCAAGAAGGGAGAGTAATTGCATATGCCTCTCGGCAACTGAGAAAACATGAAGTCAACTACCCTACACATGATTTGGAACTTGCAGCCGTTGTCCATGCATTAAAGATATGGAGACATTACTTGTTGGGCAATGTATGTCATATCTATACTGACCACAAAAGCCTCAAGTATATCTTTACCCAGCCAGAACTGAACATGAGACAACGTAGATGGTTGGAATTGATTAAGGACTATAATTTGGAAGTGCATTACCATCCGGGTAAAGCTAATGTAGTAGCCGATGCACTTAGTCGAAAGTCCCATTGCAACACTATGGAAGCGCTATTGGAAGATGGATTCAACTTGCTACATCCTGCTGTACTACACAATATCACAATCAGTTGTTCGCTTGAAGGCAAAATCATAGAGCTACAGCAGACTGATGTAGGAATAAGTCACATCAAGAGAAAAATGCAAGGGCAAGAAACCAAACATTTTAGATTGGACGAAAGAGGTGTATTATGGTTTGAGGACCGACTAGTGGTGCCGAAAGACCGTGAGCTAAGGAATCAAATTTTAGAAGAAGCTCACTCGTCCAAATTGTCTATCCACCCGGGTAGTAGTAAAATGTATCAAGATCTAAGAAACCGTTTTTGGTGGACTAAGATGAAGAAAGAGATCGCAGCCTATGTTGCTAGGTGTGATAACTGCAGCAGAGTGAAAGTCGTCCATATGAAAACCGCTGGATTACTTCAGCCATTGCCTATTCTAGGATGGAAATGGGAGGAGATCAGTATGGACTTTATCACGGGCCTTCCAACAACGCCACAAGGTCACGATTCAATCTGGGTCATTGTTGATCGTCTCACCAAGTCAGCACACTTTATACCCGTGAACACGCGGTATATAGTTGGGAAATACGCTGAAATATATGTTGCCCAGATCGTGAGATTGCATGGAGTACCCAGGACCATAATCTCAGATAGAGGACCACAGTTCATAGCTCATTTCTGGGAGCACTTACACCAAGCTTTGGGAACCAAGCTAATCAGAAGCTTAGCTTATCATCCGCAAACTTCAGGACAGACAGAGCGAGTGAACCAAATCCTAGAAGATTTACTTAGGGCTTGTGTTATATCTTCAAAAGGTTCATGGGAGAAATGGTTACCTTTAGCTGAATTCTCCTATAACAACAGTTATCAAGCGAGTATCAAAATGGCTCCATTTGAAGCCTTGTATGGCAGAAAGTGCAGAACTCCATTGAATTGGATTGAGCCCGGTGAAAGGAGATATTTTGGTATTGATTTTGTCAATGAAGCCGAAGAACAAGTACGCATCATCCAACAACACATGAAGGCAGCTCAATCAAGGCAGAAGAGTTATGCCGATAGAAGAAGAAGACCACTAACTTTTGAAGTAGGTGGCTATGTGTACTTGAGAGTATCACCCATGAAAGGTGTGAAGAGATTTGGGATGAAAAAGAAGCTTTCACCAAGATATGTAGGGCCATACAAAGTTTTGGAACGAAAAGGAAATGTTGCGTACAAGCTACAACTACCACCAGAGATGAGTGCAATCTTTGATGTGTTCCATGTTTCTCAGCTAAAGAAATGTCTTCGAGTACCGGAAGAAGCTATTGCACCCACCAACGTGCAACTTCAATCGGATTTGACTTATGAAGAAAAGCCAATTCGAGTAGTAGAAGTGATGGAGAGAGTAACAAGAAGTAAGATCATTAAGTTTTATAAGGTGGTGTGGAACAATCATAGTGAACAAGATGCTACGTGGGAAAGAGAAGATTATCTGCAAGAAGTTTACCCCGCCTTTTTCCAAGAATGGTAGGTCTTGCAAATCTCGGGACGAGATTTTTATAAGGGGGAGGGGCTATAACACCTCGGGTGTTATCCTTGCATAACTTGACTTGCATAACATGAGCATGAGCATCAAGCATTCATAAATCATCATTTACAATTGAAACATTTGATCGAAACATATGAAACATTGCTTGTTATCTCGTGTTTCTTAGAACATATGCATATGATCTTGTACAAATGAATGCAAGTGGGTAGTGCTAGTCACTAAAACACCTTAGCTGCACTAAGGTTAACAAAAGGAACCCTGTTCATGAAGGCCACATTTCTTGATCAAGCATTTAAGTGATATTTCATGTGTTGACCTGAATAGCTATATGAGTGACTACTACATGAAATGCTTAAATGACCTTGCAAATTGTTCTAACATGCTTAGAGTATCATCATGAACAACTTTGGTAATTGGTGCTAGGGCTAGTTTGGTCATTTAGCCATGGTTTGAATGTGTATCATGATTTCAAAGTGACATGTTTGACTAAAGTTGAACTAGGTGTTAGGGACCTTGCATGGAGGAGTTCACTAAAGCAAAGTTGTAGTGTTTGACATAAGGAACAACTTTTATTTTTGGGTCATGAACTGATTTAGCTTCTAACATGCTTGAATGGGTCCCACAAAAACCAGCAAAACCCAGCTTTCAACACTTAACGATTTTTTTTCTAAGTCTAGGTTCACTGACAGCCTGACAAGTTGACCTTCAGGGCATTATAGCTTGAGTTCGGTTGAGAATTAGAATGCGATCCTTGAACAACATTTGAAGCTGGTACATGGGTCTACAGATTCTATTCAGTATGTTTGCACGAAGGAGCCACCGTTTAGCCTGTAAATCAATTTGAAAACGCGTCGTCAGGCTCGGCCATCGCGTTTCTGACGAACTGAATCGCGACGTCAATGGCCGACCGGCTTCAGACATCGCGCGCCGCGTGTCCCCGGCGACGGCCGCGCGTCGCCAGCGCTCTGTCCGCGCAGGCCACGCCGCACCCGAGCGCGGCCTTAACGTCGCCAGCGCCCGCCCGAGCCATCCCGCGCTCCCATTTCGCTCCCGGCGCCTTTTCTTCCTCGCAGCAGCGGCCGCCGAGCTCTCGGAGCCCCGCCGTCGCCATAGCCGCGCGCAGCCCGCGCCTAGCCACTCCAGCACCACCACCATAGCTCCTCCGTCTCCCCAGCGAACCACTACTCCCTTCCGTGCTCGCTGACCAAGCTTGGTAAGCCATCGCCGCGCGTTTAAGCTCGCCGGAGCTCCGCCGCAAGCCCCGTCACCGTGGCCGGAGCGCCACAGTCCACCTCTCCATGCGTTAGCTAGCGCGCTAGGTCCGCCGTAGTACCCCAGTGCTCGTCCGAGCCTTAGGTCGGGCCACCGAGGACGTCGCCGGCGTTTTGCCGTGGTCCAGCTCCGCCGTTCCGCCATGGCCGCCGCCGTCATCGTGGGTGGCGACGATAGGGCCGGCCAAGTATACCAATCAACGCGCTAGGTCGTGTAGGTCGTTTGGTGATGATGTCACCGCCGGCGAAGCTCGCCGTCGACGAGCCGTAGCCGCGCAGTGCCCAGCAGCGCCGCTGCTCTGCTCCGTGTCACTGACGCGTGGGGTCCCCTGACCAGCGGGTCCCACCTGTCAGCGACAGCAGTATTAAAGGCTAACCCATTTTGAATCCAGTTTTTGATTTGTTTTGTTATTTTTGTATCTACAGTTTGGTAGCTCCTAAAATGTTGAAATAAATATGGTTGTGTTCCTTAGGAAGTGTAGTATTTAGGAAAAATATGTTCTTGGCTTCAACAGTAGAAATTTCTGGAGATTTAAATAAGGATTTGAAATGTGCTTTTGAATGCATTCAAAATTGTTTATTTTATATCTAGAGTTCCTGTGCTCCAAAAATTATGAAATTTTTGTGGTAAGCTAGTCTTAGCATATATGAGCTTGGATAAAAATTTGAGGACCAGTGCATGTGTAGATCTATAGTTATAGATTTTTCTTTTATAAATAGTTAATCCTTGCATGAATTTTTATAAATTAATTATGAGTCCAAAATTTATGAAATTTGTTGGAGGTGATACTAGTACCAAATGGATGTTAGGAAAAATAAGAAATCTGTTGCTTGACACTTTTCAATAGGATTTTCCATTTATGCTATTTCAAGCCTTGCTTCCTTATCATTTTTGTATAGGATGTTCTACTTAGTAAAATGACATGAAATTTTAATAGTAGTCCTTTGATATCATTAGTAAGGCTCTGTAAATTTTTGAGAATTTATTAAGCACATCTGATCTATATTTATTATTTAACCTAGATATCTAAATAAAATAATAAAGGGCAATTTAATAAATAGTTTGGGCTTCACCATTATATCATCTTAACTGTATTTGATATGCTTACACTGTTGGTAGGTTCTAGCTTGTCAAATTTTGAATGATTGCATAAAGTAGAAGTATTCTTACTTTATATTGCATGTTAAATCATTTCCGGACTGAGTCTAGAGTGTGAGGAGTTACATGTTGGAACTGATGTAGACTGTAAAAATGGTTAATAACAAAGTTGTAGAGAATTTGATAAGCTTTCCAGAAAGTCCAAGATCAATGTTTTTGGATTTGTAGAACTCCAGTTATGAGTGAAACAAGTAGCTGCTATTTTATGGTGTAGTCAATGCATTGTAAGAATAGTTAAGTAGTAATCGAGAAGAGATATGCACCTACTCAACAACGCGATGCACTTGTTAGCATTATGCATTCGTAATACTCATACCATACTCATGCATCTAGGATCGGAGGAAGAAATCACGTTGCTGGAATTCGAAGAAGCAGAGGAAGGGAACCCGCAGGAGGATCCGCAAGCCGCAGCTCCCGAAGGCGTGGAGCAGAACCCTGAAGAGCTTCCGGAGTGCCCTGACCATCACCCTACTTCCTTTCTACGAGGCAAGCCCCGGAGCATTATAAGTCTCCCAGTAATTTACAAATGTTTACTTACGTATTATGATTGATGCATTAGGTTATAAGAGTTGAATGAAACCACTTGATGCATGTACATTCCTTGTCCAGATATTACACCTTTAACCGGTATAGGTCCAGGATCGAATATATATGCTTAGCCATGCTTAGACCGGTAGAAGTCGGGTGATGTCCTGTCACCTGCGAGATATAGGTGGATACCGGAGCACGGTGGGCTATACCTGCTATCGTAGAACAGAACCATGAGGTAAAAGTAAATTGAGACCGGACGGGAGGTCGATAGGGAAACAACAAGGCATGGAGGTCTTGGGTGTGGACTTATCCCCGTCCGTGTCGATTAAGGACCGTACCGTTGTTGGCGCTTCTGACAAGATTGAACGCATGCCTCTCACTTAGCTGGCCGGATAACTTGTTCCAACCGCGAAGCCGAGTAATTCAACTCAGGCCGGGAATCGTTCTGTTGTGCGCTCCTTCCGGGGAACGATCAGACTGAGCCCAAGGGCAGGTTTGGCCTGAGCATCCTGGCATCTGGTGTTCCAGATTGTGCGGCGCAGTACGAACCCGCGAAATGTGTACCGGAGTTGTACCAAAGGTGACCTAAGACTATCGTGGCTGGTAGATCTGGGTTTGTGTTAGGAATAAATTCCCAGCTGGTGAAAATCGATTCGAATCGCCGTCTCTCCCGGATAGTGAGAAACTTGGCTAGTCCCAACATCGTAGCAACTGTATATTGAAACATGATGGTTCAGAGGAATATGGAATTACAATACCTGCTATGGTTACTATTGTATGATTCTAAATAATATACCACATGTTTGGCACAGGATAGTTGCTAATCTAGAAATGGATAGTTATAATTAACGGGATAAAGGAATCACAATTGTACAATGATTAATTGCCTTTTTCACAAAATGTTGTCAAGTTACGTCCACCTATACAGCCTTGCATGATCCTTGGAGTCATTTTATTTCTGGTTCATGACGGGTAAGTCTAGCTGAGTACCTTCTCGTACTCAGGGTTTATTTTCCCATTGTTGCAGATGGCACTGTGTATCATGGTTATTGCAAGAGTTGCTTCTATCCCGCTGTGGATGAGGAGTAAGCCTTGGGCAGGCTTTCTTAGTAATTCCTATCTTTGCTTTTGTGGACCGTGATCTGGTTTGGCACTGTATTAAACTATGTTGGAAAACTTTATCTCGAACTTATTTGCTTCCGCTTTGTTTATCAAACTTGTTTTGTAATAACTTTTATTCGTACTCTGATGATGAAACGTATCTGTGAACTTTATGTAATATGTGGCATGTATGTTGAATCCTGTACGATCTTGGTTGTTGTAAATCGTTTATCGAGACCCGTCGTGGTACTCGACGGACTACCGGGTTTATATGGGTTCAAGTATGACAGTGCGACCGCTCGCGGATTGCCATTATACTTGTATTCTTATAAATTGGTCGGTTTCTATATGCTTTGCTTGTAGTGGAATAACCAAGTAGGAATCCTTCATCACATTTCTTGTTAAACTTACCCAATCTATTGCCTTTCTTCAAGATATAGCATTTGCAACCAAAGACCCAAAAATATGCAATGTTGGGCTTTCTACCATTCAAGAGTTCATATGGTGTCTTCTCTTTCAATGGATGACAATAGAGGCGGTTGCTACAATAGCAAGCCGTGTGATAGCTTCGGCCCAAAAAGATTGACTAACATTGTACTCACTAAGCATAGACCTTGCCATATCAATGAGTGTTCTATTCTTCCTCTCAACAAGGTCATTTGATTGTGGAGTGTACTTGGCCAAGAATTGATGTCCAATTCCAAATTCATCGCACAACTCATCAATTCTAGTATTCTTGAACTCACTACCATTGTCACTTCTAACTCTCTTGATGGTTGTTTCAAACTCATTGTGAATGCCCTTGACAAATGATTTGAATGTTGCAAACACATCACTTTTGTCCACTAGGAAGAATACCCAAGTATATATAGTATAATCATCCACTATCACAAAGCCATATTTGTTACCACCAATGCTAGTGTATTGTGTTGGCCCAAACAAATCCATGTGCAATAACTCAAAGGCTTTACTAGTGCTCATCATGATTTTCTTAGGATGGGTGTTTCCAACTTGTTTGCTGGCTTGACAAGAGCTACAAAGCTTATCCTTTTCAAACACAACATCTTTCAAGCCTCTAATCAAGTCATGCTTAACCAATCTATTCAATTGTTTCATTCCAACATGACCAAGCCTTCTATGCCATAACCAACCCATGCTAGACTTAGTGAACAAGCATGTAGATAATCTAGCTTCACTAGCATTGAAATCAACCAAGTATAGATTCTCATATCTAAAGCCTTTGAAGATCAAGTTAGAACCATCTACACTTATGATCTTTATATTATCTACCCCAAATATGCATTTGAATCCAAGATCACACAATTGAGCCATGGATAGCAAGTTGAAGTTTAAGCTCTCTACTAGCAACACATTAGAAATGCTCATGTCATTGGATATTGCAATCTTACCAAGCCCTTTGACCTTACCTTTGCCATTGTCACCAAATGTGATACTATCATAACCATCATTGCCATTGGTGTTGATTGAGTTGAACATTCTTGCATTACCGGTCATGTGTTGAGTGCACCCACTATCAAGAACCCAATGCCTTCCTCTGACTTTGTAATTAACCTACAAAAGAAAAACAATTCTTTTTAGATACCCAAACTTGCTTGGGTCCTTGAAGGTTAGTGACCAAGCTCTTAGGTACCCAAATGGCTTTCTTCTTTGAGCCCATCCATGGTTTACCAATGAACTTAGCCTTTACACCATTTGCACCCTTGGTACGCATATAGAAAGAATCAAGCTTAATAGAGGATACATTAGCATTTTTGCTCTTGTTTTTGCATTCATGCTCTTTATGACCAACTTGCTTGCAACTAGTGCAAAACCAACCATTGTTCTTCACAAAACTAGTCTTGTAAGGAGCAAAGGCCACCTTGCCTTTCTTGGGGGTATAGCCCAATCCCTCTTTGTAGAGAGAAGCTCTTTGGCTACCCAAGCACATAAGCAAGCGGTCCTCACCACCATAGGCCTTAGCCAAGGTGTGAGTGAGCTTATTGACCTCCTTCTTGAGGTTCTCATTCTCAACCATTAGTGAGGCATCATAAGCAAAACCATCACTACTAGATGAGGTGGAAGTACAAGTACTATAAGAAGGGTTAGTGGGAGCAACAATGATAGGCATAGATAATGATTCATCAATTATATCACAAGTTAAGCCTACATTGCAAGTTTCAACATGCTTCTTTTTATTTTGCTCATCAAGCAAAGAGGAATGAGCTTTTTCAAGCTTTTTGTGAGCCTTGCCAAGCTTCTCATGGGCTTCCTCTAGCCTCTCATGAGATGCATTGAGCTCATCAAAGGCTTGCTTAAGGGCTTTTAGTTCCTTACGCAAGCTTTTGCATTCCCTTCTCTTGATATCAAAGTGTTCTCTAGCATCTTCTAGCATGTCAAATAGTTCATCCTTAGTAGGTTCATCATCATCACTATCACTTTCATTTTCATTTTCATTATCATGTTCATCATCGCTTCCATCATCACAAGTTTGTACCTTAGTGGCCTTAGCCATGAAGAATGATGGACTGTCGAAGAGAGAAGGCATCTCATTGATAGCAATGCTTGCAAGTGCCTTCTTCTTGGTGATCTTGTCATCATCACTATCATCATCATCACTTGAGGAAGCATCACTATCCCAAGTGACCACATATGAACCACCCTTCTTCTTCTTGAAGGTCATCTTGTCCTTCTTCTCTTTCTTTTCCTTCTTGTCATTCTTGTTCTTCTTGTTGTCATCATCATTGTCGCTATTGTATGGACATTGAGCAACAAGATGATCTTTGCTTCCACATTTGAAGCACCTTCTTGACTCTTCCTTGTTCTTGGATGAAGATTTCTTTCTTCTAGCATGGTACCCTTTCTTCATCATGAACTTGCCAAATTTCTTGATAAAGAGAGCCATCTTCTCATCATCATCATCATCCCATGAGCCATCATCTTCACTTGATGTATCTTGCTTTGCCTTGCCCTTGGATGATGTGGCCTTGAATGCCACACTCTTCTTCTTTTCATTCTTCTTCTCATCTTTCTTCTTCTTCTTTTTCCTTCTCATCATCATCTCTATATGTATCATCGGTCATTATATCTCCCAACACTTGGTTTGGTGTCATGGTGTCCAAACCACTTCCTCACTAGAATAGTGACCAATGTGCCAAATCTTGAAGGCAAGCATCTCAAGAACTTGTGGGAGAAGTCCTTGTCCTTCACCTCTTCTCCAAGTGCTTTGGGATCATTGACAAGCACTTGAAGCCTATGGAACATCTCCGGCACACTCTCATCCTCCTTCATCTTGAAGCTTGCAAACTTCTCTTTGAGAATGTATGCCTTTGCACCCTTCACGGCTTGAGTGCCCTCAAATGATTCTTCCAACTTCTTCCAAGCCTCATGAGCCATCTCAATATTCTTGATTTGCTCAAATGTTCTCTCATCAATTGCATCATAAATAGCACTTAGAGCAATATCATTATTTTGGAGAAGCACTTCTTCGGCCGTGGTGGGATTCTCTGGATCTTCAATCTCAATTTTGGTTTCTACCACCTTCCACTCTCTTCTATTGATTGACTTGATATGTGTGTCATCTTTGATTTCCAATATGGATAATTTGTGCCATCAAATTGGGGTGGCTTCTTGGTGTTGTTGATTTGAGCCATTTTTACACCGAAGGTTGTTAAGCCTCAAATCACGGTGACCTCGGCTCCGATACCACTTGAAAGGTCCTAATGGCTAGAGGGGGTGAATAGCCTATTAAAAATTTCTACAACAACACTTAATAAACCGGTTAGACAATTATGAGGCGAAGCAAGTGTTGCGCTAGCCTACTAAAGTTGCAAGCCACCTACCACAATTCTAGTTTATATAGTTTCTAACCACATAATAGCTATGTCACTACACTAAGTTAGTGCACTCTCAAAAGCTAACAAAAGAGCCACACTAGCTAAACTAACAAGCTCTCACAACTAGCTACACTAAAGAGCTTGACAACTAGTTTGCGGTAATGTAAAGAAAGTGAGCAAGATGGTTATACCGCCGTGTCAAGGAAGGAGCCAATCAATCACAAGAATGAATAACAATGAAGACCAATCACCTCAGAATCAAATGATGAACACAATGATTTTTACCGAGGTTCACTTGCTTGCCGGCAAGCTACTCCTCGTTGTGGCGATTCACTCACTTGGAGGTTCACACGCTAATTGGCATCACACGCCAAACCCTCAATAGGGTGCCGCACAACCAACACAAGATGAGGATCACACAAGCCACGAGCAATTCACTAGAGTACCTTTTGGCTCTTCGTCGGGGAAAGGTCAAGAACCCCTCACAATCACCACGATCGGAGCCGGAGACAATCACCAACCTCCGCTCGACGATCCTCACTGCTCCAAGCCGTCTAGGTGGCGGCAACCACCAAGAGTAACAAGCGAATCCCATAGCGAAACACGAACACCAAGTGCCTCTAGATGCAAACACTCAAGCAATGCACTTAGATTCTCTCCCAATCTCACAAAGATGATGAATCAACGATGGAGATGAGTGGGAGGGCTTTGGCTAAGCTCACAAGGTTGCTATGTCAATGCAAATGACCAAGATAGTGAGCTTGAGCCGGCCATGGGGCTTAAATAGAAGCCCCCATGAAATAGAGCCATTGTACCCCTTCACTAGACACAACACGGGGTGACCGGACGCTCCGGTCATATTGACCAGATGCTGGACCTCAGCGTCCGGTCACGCGATGCGTGCCACGTGTCCCCTCCCTTCAAATGTCGATCACCCAATCTCAACGGTCAAATGATGACCGGACACGGTAGCTCAAAGTGACCGAACGCTGAGCCCCAGCGTCCGGTCGTTTCTAGTAAGCATCCAGAGACGACTTTTCACGACCGGACGTGTCCGGTCATGCTCGACCGGACACACCCAACGTCCGGTCACTCAACGTCAGACTGACCGGACTCAGGCCATGAGCGTCCGGTCAGTTTTCACGCCAGCGTTCGGTCATGAGACCGAAACTGCGCGTCCTCTGCTGCCACTGACTGGATGCGCCGGTCCAACTGAGACCAGCATCCGGTCACTTCCAGTGACCTCTATCTTTTCTATCTAGGGCGCTGGTGGCACTGTCGGACTATTTGCACTCTATAGGCGGACACTCCACCGGTGAAGTTTCTAACCCTTGCTCAAATGTGCCAACCACCAAGTGTATCACCTTGTGCACATGTGTTAGCATATTTTCACAAACATTTTCAAGGGTGTTAGCACTCCACTAGATCCTAAATGCATATGCAATGAGTTAGAGCATCTAGTGGCACTTTGATAACCGCATTCCGATATGAGTTTCACCCCTCTTAATAGTACGGCTATCGATCCTAAATGTGATCACACTCACTAAGTGTCTCAATCACCAAAACTAAATGGCTCCTACCATTATACCTTTGCCTTGAGCCTTTTGTTTTTCTCTTTCTTCTTTTCGAGTCCAAGCACTTGATCAACACCATGGCATCACCATCATCATGTCTTGATCTTCATTTGCTTCACCACTTAGAATGTGCTACCTATCTCATGATCACTTGATAAACTAGGTTAGCACTTAGGGTTTCATCAATTCACCAAAACCAAACTAGAGCTTTCAACTTTGCACTTGCATTTGCATGAGCATAAGCATCACCCATTCATTCATGAGCATTAGCATATGAAATTCATTTCACTCGCTCTATGTTATCACATGTGGTGCTTAATTATACATGTATATGCTTGTGATCATGCTTGGCTAATGCAAGTGATTGTTGTTTGGTCACTAAAACACCTTAGACACACTTAGGATTGAAAATGGAACCAAGTTTATACTCATGAGTTGGTCCAAAAATGCTTCTAAGTGTAGGTATCACAAGAAATGTCTTTATTAAGATGATTTGTTTGACCTAACTTGACTAATTACTTAGAGAGCTTGCATGGCAGTGGGCCTTAAATAAAAGTTGTAGCTTAGGTCATGTAGAACAAACTTTGTTTAAGGGTCAAGAACTGAATTAGTGCCTAAGTTGGTCAAATAGAGCTCACAAGTTTCAATTTGATGTTGTTTTGTAACTTGAAAATTTTTCTAAGTCTTAAACGGTTCACAGTTTTCATGTAACCATCTTTGGTGATTTTTAGTTTACAAACTAGTGTGAATTAGACCAAACTCCTTTAAACAATTTTGTAGTACTCGCATAGCTCTACACAATGGTGTAATTGGTTTGACAAATTACTGCACGGATTAGGAGTAATCAGGGGTAGAAAATAGAGCTTCAGTCATTGTCTCCTCTAACCGAATAGGCTCTAGCCGATTCACCCATATATCGCGGGCAGTGGCTGACCGCGAGTAGGCCACGCGCGCCATGTGGCAGCCATACGCTAGTGCCGACCTACCCTGCCTTGCCAAAGGGAAGGGCACTCGATCACCCACACCCCCTCATGCTTACTTACTCTCTCGTTCTCCCTTTCTCTCACCCGCGCTCACCGAAGCATAGAAAGGCGATGCCGCGCCACTGTCGCACCTTCGCCAGCCCTGCTAGCCACCTACGCCACAACGCTGCTTGATTCATCAAGCCCCTAGTTCCACCGTTTTGCGCTCTGCACCATCGACCCACTAGGAGCGCTCCCCAAGCACAGGTTAAACCCCAATGCCCCATTGCCATGGTCGCCATGGCCACAGAGCACCGCTGAGCTCGAGCTCGCTGTGGCCAGGCCACTCCGTGCCCACGCCGCTCCCTCTCTCTACCATCCCATAGCCGCTAGACCTAGTGGGTGTTGTAGCCGCTAGCCTCTGGCCAATGCCGGCCTCATCGGGGGAAGAACACGTGTCCAACGCCATGAGCTGAGAGCGCCGCCGCCATGCGTGCCACCATGGCTGTGCTCACCTCATCTTCTTCCTCCCTTGCTTTTAGGTACTAGAGCATCACCTAGGGTAGGTGAAGCTTCTAGGGGTGATGGATGCCCAATGCTGTTGATTGGCTCACCGGAACACCATAGCGCCGCCGTCGCGCTCACGCCACTGTGCCGCCATGCACACGGCCATGACTAATCAGCAATTCCTAGGGCCCTAATCCTAACCCTAGATCTCTGCTAGGTCACCACAAAGCCATAGCCATGCTCACCCAAGCATGACATGGCCAGAGCTGGCCAGAGCACCACCACGCCACGCCATCGTCCGCCATGAGCGCTGCCGCCCAAGCTAGAGGTAACTATAGCTTCAACCATCTAGCTCGTTGGATGCGGAGTGATGAGAGGAAGCTAGTGGTGAAGACCGTGTCGCCGGAGACCTCACCGTCGGCGAGCTTCGTGTTGGTCAACCGTGCCCCTGCTCGGGTCAGGTTGACGAGTGCGGTCATGTTGACCACGGGGCCCGGACGTCAGCGTCTCTAGGTGTACTATGTCGGGTGCGCGTAGCATTTAAACGATTTTGGTATTTTCTGTAAATGATTTCTAGATTTTGATTCAAACTTCAAAAATTCATAACTAATTCTAGGAGTGTCCAAATTGGGTGAACCAAATTTTGTTAGATTCATCTTGATGAGTACTATCTGCTAAAATATGAAACTTATATGTGCTATAGTTTCATGCCTTGTTTAAATTATTTTGTTTATTCCTATTAATCTTGAAAAATGCATAACTTAAGTTTGGGAGAGGCTAAAAATGTGATTCTAATTTTGCTAGTCTTGTTTTGGCACACTGGAGCCAGGAAAAATGTTAAACCTACAGTTGGCATGCTTGGAATATGATTTCTTATTTTGGTTTAATAAAATGCTTGTTCTTGTGATATTAATTGTGGTAAATATGTGTAACCTATGGACATAAATTAATTTTCACAGTATAGTGGTATTATGAGGAATGTAAGAAAAATATGAAATCTGTTGTTTGACACTTTTCACTATGCTAAACTTATTTAAGTTACTATAAAGCATGTAACTTTTCATTTTTCTAGAGGCTACTATATATATCCAAATGGCATGAAATTTTAACAGTTGTCTCTTGAGAGCATGTATGAGCTGTTGTAAATTTTCCAAAATTTTCTGTACACTAGAAGTTGCAGTTCCAATTTTAACCTAGCTATGCTTAGCAAATTAATAAATGCTTTTAAGAAATTGTTAAGGCTTAACCATGATACTTTTGGCATGTTGATGTGAGTGTAATCTATTGGTACCATTAGTTGTGCACAAAAGGTAGGAATTGTATGTAGCTAGATAATTATTGCGCTCTAATTTCCCTACATCTAGTTATCTTGGCTTGTTGCTTTGTATGAACCTGATGCTTGTTAAATTAGATGATTAGGCTAATTAAGATAAGTTGTTAGCGGCAGGTGATAGACATCTTAATGATGATGAGCAACTCTATCTTAGGTTGCTAGAGCATGGTGAGTGTATGTTACTTTACTAGAGGAGATATGCACCTACTTAGTAAACTAAAACTTATCTACTAGAGAAGAGATATGCACCTACTTAGTAAACTAAAAGTTATCAACTAGAGAATAGATATGCGCTTACTCAAATAAAGCAAAGTAATCTTGCCATCATCTTGTTATGTTGTTGCTAAAATGTATATGCATTTCGTCATACCATACTTCCACTTCATCCCTTGTGCATTCTCTATATTTATCTATACCTTCATACATATAGGATCGCCGGAGGGGATAACGCTTCTAGAATTCATGGCCGTGGGAGAGGAGGACCAGCAGGAGACCCAACCACAGGAAGTTCTAGAAGGCGAAGAACAGGTTCTGGAAGATTTGCCTAAGTGCCCAGACCATAAGCCCTCATCTTACTTGAAAGGCAAGCCCCGGAGCATTCAAAGCATCATATGTTTTATAAATATCAACTTGAGTCCTTTATGTTTGATGCATTAGGTTATAGGAGTTGATTGGAAACATTTGATGCATATAATTTCCTTGTCCAGAAATATACCTTAAACCCTATGTAGGTCCAGGATCGAATATATGCTTAGACATGCTTAGCTCGATAGAAGTCGGGTGATTTCCTGTCACCTACGAGATATAGGTGGACCCTGGATCACGGTTGGCTATATTTGCTATCATGGAAAAGAACCATGTGATGATGAAAATGGAGGCCAAACAGAGTCTATGTGGTAGGTGGATTCATGTGATTCCGTCTGTGTCGATTAAAGACTGCATCGTTGGAGGCCCTCTTGTCATTTTGAACGCAGCCTCTCACTTAGCTGGCCAAATAACTCATTCTGACCACCAAGCCGAGTAGCTCAACTCAGGTCGGGCCCCATTCTGTAAGAGTGTGCACACTGGAGGTAGTAAGGATGTGTTAGGAGCCAGACATGAGCCCAAGGGCAGGCTAGGCCTGACCGTCCTGGCAGCTGGTTGTCCCTGATTGTGCGGCGCTGATCGAACCCACGACATGCGTACCTGAGTTGTACCAAAGGTGACCTAAGACTATCTTGGCGCAGGTATGTCTGGGTTTGTGTTAGGATTTTTGCCCAGCTGGTTGCAATCGATTTGAATCGTCGTCTCTCCCGAATAGTGAGAAACTTGACTGAGTCCCTTCATCGTAATAACTTGATGGATTGTGATGGTTATGATGAATAGGAAAATATTACACCATATATGGTTACTACTGTTTGCTTTAGCTTAAATCAAGTGATTGCTCTAGTAAAGGTGTCAACCTAGACGTGCTTAAGTTTAATAAGTATAACTGGTTGCTGGAATAACTAAACAGATCAAGACATGTATTACTTCAGCTTTTATGCAAAATGGTGTCAAGCCAGCTCCACTTATAAAGCCTTGCATGATCCTTGGTGTCACTTTATTTTTGGTTCATGATGGGTAAGTCTAGTTGGATACCTTCTCGTACTCAGGGTTTATTTCCCACTTGTTGCAGATGGTACTGTATACCATGGGTACTGCAAGAATTGCTTCTCTCCCACCGTGGATGAGGAATAAGGCCGCAGGCAAGGCTCTTCTATGTTGTCTTATCTATGATACTTTTGTTGGACTTGATCACAAATTGGCATGTATTTTAACAAGTGTGTGTGATGATGGTTTTAAAATTATCTTGCTTCCGCTACTACATTTGAACTTGGGATGTAATAACTCTTTTTGTACTCCGATGTATGTTGAACTACTTGTGAACTTATGTAACATGTGGCTTGTATATTGAATCATGTAGGATCTTGGTTTGTATGTTGGATGTTTCGAGGTCCTTTATGACACTCGACGGACTACCGGGTTTATATGGGCTCAAGTATGACAGCGCGACTACTCCGATGGTTGACATTGTACTTGTACTCTTATAAATTGGTCGGTTCTGCCATAGGAGGGGGCGCTGGCTGGGCCGTGCGGGCGAGCTAGGCCAGCAGCGGCGCTGAGGACGCGGTGAGGGATGCGGGCCATGGTGCTGGGCTGCTTTGCTCTTTCTCTTTCTCCACATTTCTCCCTCCTTTTCTATATTCTATTCTATACCTTGGGCACCTATACATGTATACATGTGTTGCCAAGCATGTATACATCCTTGTGGGGTCCACTAGGGGTCAACTAGGGTATTAGGGTCAAAGCCAAGGGTTAGCAACACTCACACACCAAGTTTATTTAATAAGGTTTAATTGATTTTATTATCAACACATAAAATCAAGAAGATGCAACTCACAAGTAGATGATATGCATATGCTCAAACATGCTAACTTGGGATCTACTTATGCATCTATAGGGGGCTGCCTATCATGTACACTCACCATGCATGGGTTTGTTTAGAAAAAAATTGTAGTTGGTATTTTTGGTGTTTGGATTTTTAGGGATGTTATAGTCCTCTCCCTCACAGGAATCCCGTTCTAAGATTTAAGGTGTGACGTACCTTTCAAAGAGGTAGGAGTAGAGCATCCATAGTTCAGACTCTTTCTCCCAAGTCGCGTCCCGTTCAGTGTGGTTGCTCCACTGAACCTTGCACATGGGTATCGTTGTTCTCCTTGTTTCCTTGTTGGCTCTATCGAGTATCTAGATAGGGTGTTCCTTGTACTCTAGAGTGTCCTAAATATCCAATGCCTCTATGGGTACCTGCTCGTCTGGTAGCTTCAAGCACTTGCATAGCTATGATATGTTGAACACCAGGTGCACTCCTTCCAATTCTTCGAGCAACTCCAACTTGTAGGCTAGCTTACCGATTCTCTAACAGATCTGGTAGGGCCCCACATACCTTGGTGCTAGCTTCCCTTTTACAAGGAACCTGATGGTGCCTCGGAGTGGGGAGACCTTGAGGTAAACATAGTCCCCCACTTTAAACTCGAGGTCTCTTCGCCGATAATTTGCGTAACTCTTCTTTTGGCTTTAAGCAATCCTCAGGTTCTCTCGCACTTGGGCGACTCCCTCTTCAGCATCCTTGATCTTTGCTAGGCCAAAGAAAGATCTCTCTCCTATTTTTGACCACATCAAAGGGGTCCTACATTGTCTCCCGTACAATGCTTCAAAGGGTGACATCTTGAGACTAGCCTGATAGCTGTTGTTGTAAGAGAACGCTGCATGAGACAAGCTCTTCTCCTAGTTTGACCCATATCTCAGAACACAAGCTCAAAGCATGTCCTCCAAGATCTGATTCACTCTCTTGGTCTAACCATCTGTCGAAGGGTGGTAAGCCATGCTATAATCCAATCGAGTCACAATGGCCTTATGGAGGCATTTCTAGAATCTGGACACATATTGCGATCCTTGATTGGACAATATGTTGGTAGGGTCTTCGTGGAGTCTGAGAATGTTGTCCACATATAGATTTGCCAGCTTGTTGACTCTGTAGTCTGCCCTGACTGCTATGAAGTGGCCCACCTTGGTTAGTCTATTGACTATCACCCAAATGGAGTTATGGCCCTGAGGGGTCCGAGGTAACCCCACTATGAAGTCCATGGATATGCTTTCCCACTTCCACACCAGAACATCTAGTGGCTTTAGAAGTCCGGCGGGCCTCTGATGTTTAGCCTTGGTTCTGTCGTAAGTGTCACAACGTGCAACATGTCCTGCAATATCTACCTTCATGTTCCTCCACCAGAAATACTTCTTCAGATTGGCATACATCTTAGTGCTTCCTGGGTGGATGCAATACTTGGAGTCATGTCCCTCTTCTAAGATCTCATCACACAAGGCTCTGTCTATGGGTACGTAGATCCTGTCTTTGTACCGACATGCTCCCTGTTCATCTTCTCTAAACTCAGGGCACTTGCCTGGCTTCATGAGCTTTCGTATGACCCTTATCTCAGGGCATTCTTGGTAGGCTCTACGGATTTGCTCCCTGAGGTTGTACTGAACTCAAAGCTAGTTCAACTGACCTTTCGATATCATCTCAAGCTAAAGCTTCTCCATCTCCTGATAGCTCTGGTGGTATGGCGTCAGCTAACAAAGTGTGGCAATAGCTCCTATGGCTTAGGGCATCAGCAACTACATTAGCCTTCCTCGGGTGATAGTGTATCTCTAGGTTGTAGTCCTTTACTAGCTCTAGCCATCGGCGTTGCCTCATGTTTAGATCTTCCTGGGTGAAGAAGTACTTCAGGCTCTTGTGATCGGTATAGATGTCACATTTGTTCCAGATCAGATAGTATCTCTAGATCTTCAAGGTGTGCACAACAGCTGCAAGCTCAAGGTCATGGGTCGAGTAGCACTGCTCGTGCTCCTTTAGCTGTTGAGAGGCATAGGCTATGACTCTCCCATTCTACATCAGAACATAACCAAGTCCCTACCTGGAGGCATCACAGTAGACTATGAAGTCTTGTTGAATGTCGGGTAATGCTAGCACAGTGGTGGTAGTGAGCTTCTCCTTCAAGGTCTAGAAACTCCTGTTGACACAAAAATGTGGCGATGTGATCAACACATAGCAAGCCAGATGATCTAAGTGGAACGAGACCAGAGATCTACATGGCTTCAACATAGAACTAGCCGATTCTGAAAACCCAACAATGTGCCAGTCAATTTGACCTGTAATTGACAAGGAGAGAAAATCTTATCAGTAATTTAAAGTGGAACATATCGGTGTTGCATCAGACAGTTCCAAATGTACGGCTAGATAGCCGATTCAATAAAGCTATCGACTAAATAGTCGATATCTGGTGTATCCATGAAATGAAGATCTTTAAATCAAGGATTATCGACTAATATTAAATGATAATGATATGAATCAAAATAACCAATGCTCATGGAACATCAGAAAGCATCATCGGCTAAATGGAACATGATCGATATAAAGCGTCGAGCTGATAAGTTTGATGAAAAGAGTAAAACATGCGAACAAATTGACTGTCTAATATAAATGAATCTACAAACAGTTTGAATATAATCTATTATCATCAATAGTGAGGTTCGATCAGATCAATGCAGCTCTGATAATGATAACAAACTAAAGCCAAAGAATCTATAAACCCATCTATATGTTGACAGATTCATGAAAACATACTATATGCGTGAGAGTATAGGCAAATCGGCTAAAATAGCCGATGCAGTCATAGCAAACAAATAGAGTACATATCTTGATCATGAACAAGACCACTAATTGATAATTTCTAATCTAAAGTCTTACCAGTGAGGTTCGACCAGATCGATACAGCTATGGTAGTGTCATTAGATTAGATCTCATTAACTAGTGAGTTTATTCAAGATTGAAACATGTCTTTGGGTGCATACTATGTTTGATTGGAATAGAGATAAAATAGTCGATCTAGCGGAATTAAGCCATCAATTATAAAATTTAAAGCGTGACCAGATCAAAGGATGACCAATTAAGATGATATGATGTTGATCTATCTCTATCTCTATCGGGTGATTTTGTTATAATTAATAAAACATTACCAAGATCGATAACTGGTGAATCAACCAAAAAACAGCAAGGAAAATCTTACTAATCTTAGCAGATTCGATAACTGGTGATATTTATTAAACAATAAGTTATTTAACACAAGATCGATAACTTTGATCTATATTATGATTCGTAAGAGATCAATCAGCTGATGCGGCCTCATAAACTACGATATAGATTGATAACTAACTTATATTATGGCTCATAAAAGATCAATCAGCTGATGCAGCTTTACAAGCACAATACAAGTCATGACGGTACTCACAAGCAAGCAGGAGGTCGATCAGTCGATGCAGCCCTGTTTGCTGAAGAACTCATCGAGATCTATAGTACTCCTACTCCTAATGTGATGGCGAAAGCTAGAAAGATTGTATTGATTGAGTGTTCGTCCTCTTGTACAATAACCAGGGTCTAATATTTATATTCGGAACCTAAATATGAATCCTACTCAAATACGACTCATTACAATTCTTGGAATAAAAGAAAACTTTCTAACTTAATAATAACTTGGACCCTAATTTTCCTTATTCGTAGAGTCCGACACATCTTCCTGGCGCCATTCAAGCATAGCCTATTGACGTCGTGTGCTGACGTCATCTATAAAATAGTCGATTCTGACATCGCATCTAAATTAGCTGATACCGATTCACATCTAATCGATTCCTTGATGACACAATCCTAGAAGCTTCGAGTTCCCACATTCTTCTTCCCAAATTTTGGTGTAAACAACTCTACTCACACTCGGGCGTCCACTCAAACTCATTGGTCTTCTTCAGGAGGTTGGTCATCGGCTTGGCTATCTTGGAGAAATTCTCAATGAATCAATGATAGTAGCTTGCTAATCCCAAGAGGCTCCTGATATCAGTCACATTGCGTGGTTGTTTCCCATTCTTTCACGGCCTCAATCTTGGCAGGGTCAATAGCTACTCCCTTGGCCATAAGTACGTGGCCTAAGAATGCAACTTCTTCGAGCTAGAACTCGCACTTGCTGAACTTGGCATATAGCTGATTCTGCCTCAGCTTCTCCAACACTATCCTCAGATGCTGCTCATGCTCTTCTACGGTGGCCAAATAGACTAAGATGTCATCAATGAATACCACCACAAACTTATCCAGCTCATCCATGAACACCTTATTCATCATGTTCATGAAATAGGCTGGGGCATTAGTGAGTCCAAAAGACACAATAGTGAACTCATACTGCCCATACATGGTGAAAAGGCTATCTTGGGAATGTCCTCATTCCTAATCTTCATCTGGTGGTACCCAGATCGAAGATCGATCTTGGAAAAGAACTTGGCATTCCTCAGCTGGTCTAGCAAGTCATCTATCCTTGGCAGTGGGTACTTGTTCTTAACAGTCATGGCATTCAGGTTCTGATAATCAATACACAACCTCATGGAACCATCCTTCTTCACAAATAGCATAGGAGAACCCGAGGGTGAAGCACTTGGCCTGATGTACCCTTTGTCAGACAACTTCTTAAGCTACTTCTTGAGGTCCTCTAGCTTGTCAACCGACATGCGATAGGGCCTCTTGGTAATGGGTTCCATACCAGGCAAAAGGTTGATCATGAATCCCACATCCTAGTCAGGTGGCATACCTAGCAGTTCCTCAGGAAACACATCGAGATACTCGCACACTACAGGCACTTCCACAACTAACTTGGCATCCAGGCTGCATAGCATGGAAACTGTTCTCCCTCGGTTAGGCTCACAACAGATCATGTGCCCACTAGGGTGAGTTATCTCCACGTATCTTGGTGAGCAAGATATCACTCCTTTGTGTTGGGTCAGCCAATCCATTCCTAGTATAACATCTAGTCCAACTAAGGGAAGCAAGGTAAGATCAGCTAGAAAGGTGTGTCCCTTAATGGTGATTCTCACTCCTTGACATCTCTTTGTGCATCAAATGTTGCCCAAGGGCGAACTAGTGTCAATGGGCTCCTTATGGGGAGTCACTGGTAGGTTATGCTCTCGTGCAAATTTGGTGGATATGTATGAACACATGGCACCAGAATCAAACAATACCGAAGCTTTCACTCCATGCACTAAGAACATACCATACACCATGTCGGGAGCATCCTAAGCGTCCACCACTGTCATGTGGTTGAGGCGGCCGCAGGTGGCTCCAGTGGCACCCTTGTATGGTGTACCCTGAGCCTATCTTGCGAGGGCCTGAGCTAGTGGTGTTGCCTTCTTCACAAAGCAGTCGGTGACCTTGTGACCTGGTTGGCCACAACCAAAGAAAGTGAAGGGCGTACTGCCTATAGGGGTGGATGCAGCAGCCTTCCACATGCAGGGTTATGAGCTAGATGGCTCTGAGTGGGACAGTGGTAGTTGGTAGTGTAGGTACCACCACCATGGCTCAGAGTGGGGCAGTGGTAGATGGCGGTGTAGGTACCACCACCATGGCTCAGAGCGGGTGCGGCTCTATGAGCTAGACGGCTCTGAGCGGGGCAGTGGTAGTTGGCGGTGTAGGTACCACCACCACGGCTCTGAGCGGGGCAGTGGTAGTTGGTGGTGTAGGCACCACCACCATGGCTCAGAGTGGGTGTGGCTCCCTAGACAGCACGGGGATGAGGTAGTAGAGGCACATTCGCACATGGCCTCTGAGGTGTCGGGGTGCGGGACATACTCTCGGACCGGCGCTTCTTCTCCTTATAGAAAGCATCAGCCTCCAGATGATCCCTCTCCATCTCTAGAGTCTTGTTGATCATGTCCCTTGGGGTGTAGCAGGTGTGACCCAAGAGGGCCAGCTTGAGGTGAGTGTTTAGACCCTTCTTGAAGAAATACATCTTCTTCTTCTTAGAGTTTGTCTTGCTGGGCGCATACCGCATCATCCTCATGAAGCGATTGACGTACTCATGGATCTTCTGGGGTCCCTACATTATGTTGCGGAACTCCTCCACCTTGGCATCCATCATGCCCTCAGTCATGTGATGCTCATGGAAGGCCTCAGTGAACTCCTCCCATGAGATGTTAGCAGGGTCTGGGTGGGTGTCACAAAAGCTATCCCACCATGCGCATGCAACACCGATGAGCTTGTGGTCTGGTCTAGCTTCTTCTCCATCTCACATAGCTAGTCCTCCACTATGATGGGGTCACTCTCTAAGCTATTGAAGGTGGGGGGGCTTAGCTTGAGGAAACCCTCCAGCTTCCTCTAGAAGTCGTTGGGTGGTCCTCCATTATGACGTAGCATACCCTCTGCTAGAGTCTCTAGAAGGTGCATCTGGTGGTCCATCACCTCTATCATGAGCAGGGGCAGGGGTGGAAGGTCCTCCTGAACAGGCAGTGGTGGAGGATCCTCTTGAGCAGGCTGTCCTTCAGCAGGTACCACTCCAACAAGTGGTGGTCCAACCGGTGGTACTCGAACTGATGATAGGGTAGGAGCACAGGGTCCATCCTCCTTGAAGTGGAGAGGAACGAGTCCCATACATCCTCCATGATGGCCTCCTCAGCCACGAACAGCCAATGCAGGGGAAGGAGAATGGTGGAGCAAGCGGTTCGAATGACGGGTCTACATCTTGTTACAAACGACATTAAAGTTAAGGGTAGGTGCTTGCATCATTAACCATTTTAAGTAATTTTAAAACATTTTAAATCTATCCATACACTCAAGCAAAGAAACATGAACAACCATAAGAAACATTAAGAACCAAGCATTCATTGCATCAATTATTACACAGTGATGTCTCCAGTAGCTACACTAGAAGACTCGCGCAGCACGCTCTACACGCAGGTAGGCTCCAAAAGTGGGACATTCTACTCTACTTCAGAAAGTGAGTCTTGCCTCATAGACATGCAGGGCTCAACATCATCTCAACTACTCCTACATTATCAGGTTATCTCTGGAAAGCTAACCCTGACTAGGTGGTGGGGTGGGGCTATGGTCCATCTCATGTAGCTTAGCATCAGAGCGGTGCATCCTAGCAGCGTACTCCAAGGCCTCTACCAACTCCTATGGCTGCTCTGCCTCAGGGTACTCCTCGGACGAGCATGGGGATAGGTTGAGGCAGGTAGGCTCAACGTGGAAAGTCTCCTTGTGCAGCCTCTTGCATGACTCAGGTGGAAGGGACTCCTGCATCTCCTTGTACTCCTTCACACGCTTGGCATCGGACTTCACCCAAGCCTCAAGAATCCTATCTTCCTTGTCCTTGAGGAACTCAGTGTACTTCATGTACTTGATGAGGTGACACTAGTTGTAGGTGGCATTACTACTCATCTAGGCCAAGTCCTCTGCCATGTTGCATTGGTTTGCCATCATCATCTTATGGAAACCGAACCTCTTCTCCTTGTTGAGGTGCTTCCTTAGGGAGATCTTCCTGCACTCATGGGCGTCCTCGAGCTTGAACACCTTGTTGTTAAGGTAGTCATTGCAGAGTCCAAAGTCTCTGACCTTGTCCTTGAGGTCCTCGATCTCTGCCTTCAGCTTCTCCTCGCGGTCCTTGCGAACGCACTCATGGTACCTATGGTCCTAGCGCTCTATGCGGAGGGTCTTCCATAGCATGGTCTTCTCCTTCTCCTCCACCAGGAAAGCCTCGTTAGACTAGAACAACATGTCATAGTAGTGGAGGTTCTATGCCTCCACCTCCATAATGTAGCGGTCCTGGCAGAGGATGTACAGACTAGATACCTAGAGATAGGGATCCTCCTCAGTGAAGGTGGCCTAGTCAGTAGCTACTAGCTGCTTTCGAGTACTCTAGGTGAGGTCCAAGGCATAGGGAAGCAGGCAGTACGAGCCTCTCTTGAGGTGCTCATGGGTGTCATGCATTACGTGGTGGAGGGCCGAATGTGATACTAACTAAACACAGGCGTCGATGGACATCTCCACCTCTAGCTTGGTGAAGGCCTATAGCTCCGGCATGGTCTCACTCGTGGGAACCCTGATGTTTATGACCATAGGTCCCTAAAGTCCATTAGGTCCCTACTTGCCTCGGTAATCATACTTGATGAGCTCAATGCGAACACCAAGCTCTTGGAGCACCTCGTGAAGCATCTGAGCGAAGCCTTCGTAGTTCTCCCCATCAATCTTGAGCTCAATGGTAGGTGCCATCTGCACATTTGGTCCAAAAATGGGGTAAGCAGGTTAGCAAGAGGGGTAAGCCATGCATAAAAGATGCAAGGTTGGTACATATAACCAAAGAGACAAGGTTTCCACTCCTAACACCCCGTGCTTCAATAGCATCTCCATCTCAGGGGTTCATCCCACGAAGACACTCCTCCCCAGGACCTTCTCATCTCACATGTACCCACCATAGGTACCTCTCATGGGGGATGCCTAGGTCACACCCCCATCGCAAGACTCGTCCAAAGACTCATCGTAGAATCCTGCTTGATCGACTTGACCCACACCACACACCCAAGACACACGCCAAGATCTCCCCAAGTTATTACCATATTATCACCACCAGGTGCCTTAGCCACTTACAAACATTTCTCCACCAAGCATCACATCACAGATATAATGCACAGTAGAACTAAGTAGTAAGTAGTAAGCGAGTGACTAGCCTAACAGTGGGTGTGCAGGGGTAAAGGTTGCATCAAGGTATTGGTTTCAAGCAGTTCAACCATGCACCCTATCATAGTTCAATTGCATAAAATAAAGCACTAGTAGCTATATTATTGCATGTCTAATAGGATTCTACAAGGTTGGGTGGGACGTGGCACCTATGGTCAGGTCATCTCGAAGCTCCTCCGTGTAGTCGGGATCTTCCTCCTCAGTCAGTTGCTCCTCTAAGTCTATCAAACGAGACAAATAGCAACGATAAGTGACTCCTATAGATAACCACAAAGAAGGAATGGTAAAACAAAAGATCCAAATGCACTCCAACACAATCCTACGACGTAAAGCTTGCTTTTAGAAAAATTTGGACACTGGTTTCATATTTTTCCAAAATCATATGAATTTTCTAAGTTTAATCATATTTTGAAAAAAAAAGGGTGGAAATAACCAGGGCTTGACATGTGGCGTGCTGTGATTGGTCGGCGGTTACGGTCACTGACAGGTGGGGCCAGGTCATCGGTCAATGTTGACCAATCAATGGTCAATGTTGACCGAGCTCGAGCTGGGCCTAGCGGGCCGGGTAACGGGCCATGTTGGGCTGGGCTGGCCCGGTCACGTGTCACTCGGCCAAGCCATCCATGTGGTGCTAGTAGGATGCTATCGGGCCTACACCTATGGGTGCGGTTCATGGTCATCCACCGAGTGCGGGTCCATGGACCACACACTAGGTCCATGGTGGACCGCGTCCACCTCCTCTCTCCTTTTCTTGGCTCACAGTGCACCTGGTGCAGGGAGAGGTGCCACGGGGTGTACACCAGCAACGAGGTCGCTTGGCGGTGCATGGTGGTTGCTCGGCGGGGATCCTACGGCCTCCTAGGGGTGCTAGGCACCCATGCGAACACGGTGGGGCACCAAAGGTGGCTCCTTTGCCCCTAGCAAGGGCCGTTAGTAGTACTTGATGATGAAGCAAGCTCAGCAGTGCGGTGGCGGCACGGTGCACTCACGTGGCACGCTCAACATAACTTCCATGGCTCTCCCTGAGTGTCCTAGGCTCTTTGGCAAGGGTGACCAGGGCAAAGGTTGCGTCTCGCGACCTGCCAATGATGGCCGGGATGCGACGGCCATGGATGTCATGCCAGCCCAGCTGTGTGAGCAACCAGGGCTCAAGATGGGTCCTTTCCACGTGATCAGGGTCACTGGAGTGCTCGTGAAGACAGCGCCGGTGAACGGTTTCCATGGTGGAATCCGCTCGGCGGTAGCGCACACAGCATGGCTCTGGTGAGGCGCTAGCAACGGTGACGTGGGGGTTAGTGCTGGCTGTCGGGCAATCTAGCTAGGAAACTAGGATCATGGTGACGCGGTGGAGCACATTGACCATCTCTCGTTCAATGAGGTAGCCAGGATCAGTGGGAATGTCTCTGATAAGGCGGCGGTGGCTCCAGCGAGGTGGACATGACCAGTGGCCCCTGGGGTCCTACTTTCACCTTCAGCTAGTGCGAGTTGTGTCCCTCGGTGAGGCGAGGCTTGCCAAGGTGGGCTTCCTACCTCTATCGGCCCGGTGATGGTGGGACGATCCTCATTGTGGCCTTGCTCTGGCCATGGCGGGCGCGTGCGAGCGCAGCGCAGTGACACCAGTGTTCCTAAGCACCAAGGGCTCAAAATGGTCATATCTTGGCTCGTGTACGTGTGTGTGCGTGTGTGTGCGTGTGTGTGGCGTAGCACGGTGGCCAAAGGCTCAACCTTGGTTCTCTCTAGTGCGGAGGACGTGGAGGTAGCCATGGCGCGCGCCTGACAGCAGTGGATAGTAGGGCATCAGGGTGCTTACCAGTGGTCGTGGTGAAGCTAGGGCGGTGGTGCAATGGCGAGTCATGGCCGTGTCGAGGTGTAGCAGCGCTGTGCTGAACCTCATCGGGGAAGAAGGAGATTGGCCTCGGTCCTCCCTCTCCTTCCTTCTCTTTCCTTTTCCTCCTCTCTTCCAGCTCGATCGTGGAATGTGGATGGCCATCGAGTGGCGGCAGGGCGTAGGAGTGCAAGGGCACCAAAGGTGCCCTTTTATAGGCTGGCGCGGCCATGGTAGGGTGGCGGATGGCGGGAAAGGGTAGAAGGGCACATGTAGGGTAGATAGGGCCTCTAGGATAGGGTTTGGGGTTCGGTGGGGGGCATGGGCGGTTTCGCGCCCTCGATTTTGGACGCTGGTGGTCAAAAGGAGGGGAGCGGTGGCATCAGCCATCAGGGCCACGGCGGCAACGTAAGCGCGACGTGGCGCGGAGCAGACCGGGGCAGGCTGGCGATCCATGGATCATGGGCGTGGCATCCATCAGCGCGCACAAGGCCTTAAGGCTCGAAGGGGATGGTGGGGATGCGAGGCGTGGCTTCGGTGCCCGCCGGCAGGGCTCTCTACCTCGGCATGAAAAGCAGAGGAGGGGATGGAAAGGGGATGACAGGAGGGGTCCATGGGCCTGCATGTCGGTGATGCTGTGAGAGAGAGGGAGCGGGCGTAGGCGCAGGCGCGGCATGAGCGAGCGGGGCTGGCTAGGCTGTCGTGGTGCGCACGCGGTGGAGGAGGCGCTGGCTAGGCCATTCGGGCAAGCTAGGCTGGTAGCGGTGCTGAGGGCATGGTGAGGGACATGGGCCATAGTACTGGGCCTGCTGGTCGGCTAGGCTACTTTACTCTCTCTCTTTCTCCCTATTTCTCCCTACTTTTCTATATTATACTCTATACCTTGGGCACCTATACATGTGTTGCCAAGCATGTATACATCCTTGTGGGGTCCACTAGGGGTCAACTAGGGTATTAGGGTCGAAGCCAAAGGTTAGCAACACTCACACACCAAGTTTATTTAATAAGGTTTAATTGATTATGTTATCAACACATAAAATCAAGAAGATGCAACTCACAAGTAGATGATACGCATATGCTCAAACATGCTAACTTGGGATCTACTTGTGCATCTACAAGGGGCTACCTATCATGTACACTCACTATGCATGGGTTTGTTTAGAAAAAAATTTGTAGTTGGTATTTTTGGTGTTTGGAATTTTAGGGTTGTTACACTAACCCGGGACTTTATTTGTATAGTTGCTAGGAGCTAACGTTTCCTCTTGAATCAAAAGAGGAAGCTCGCAGGAGTAGTGTTTCTAGTAGGATGACATGGAGCAGAGCTAGGAATGAAGCAACATCTAGCTCCCCACAGCCACAACCACAGCCACCACACTCCCCAGTTGGCTACAACCAGCATTCCATGCGGGGTGGACTCCAGCCGGATATGTACTAGGGTTCATCCCTGGGTATAACCCAGGCTAGGACCAACCCCACAACTACATGAAGCTAGAGGATCGGGGTGGTAGAGCGCGGACAGCACAAAGTGGGCATAGGGTACGCAGTGGCAGCCTGACCCTTCGACTCCCAGGGACTACCACCACCTGTCATGCCACGACAATCTGTTTCAGACCGTTGTCACTTGGACAGCATCAACACCCGACTTAGAGGGTTGGAAATCCATACAGGTGAGATTCAAAATACATTAAATACTCATGTGCAGGATACGACCCAATGGCAACAGCAGCAACAACAACAAATGACACAAATGAGCACGCTGCTGAAACAACAACATGACTATGCAATGGCGTACTAGCGGTCGCAGGGGTACAACCCCAGACCATAGGCCTCGAGCTAGCTTGGGGGAGGACCCCCTACCACAGAGGTGACTTGTATCTTGCATTCATGTTTATTTTTCAGCACCTTGCATTTAAAAAATCAAAACATGAAAAAAAAAATATGCTAAAAAAGAACAAAAATATTTATTCCACTCTATATATGTGTTGTAAAAATGTTTAGTTCATCCTTGTTGAAATGATGAATAGTTACTATATCTTATATTTCGTTTGTGCCTAGTTTATAACTTAGCTTTCCCCAAGAGTTGAGTTTATTGGCTAAAAATGTCTCATCCTGAAAATTTGAAACTTGTGGGTTGCAAATGCATGATCTAGTCTAAGTTGTTATGGGATAAGATATGGTATAAATGGAATTTGCTATGAATTTGTTCTAAGAGAAACATGACAACCGGAGTTTTCTATTTCAAAATGCTAAAAATTCAAAAGTTCCTCAATGATGATATATCCTACCAAAGCCATATGATATTATACATTGCAAAACCTTATACTCATATGCTGCTTGTTATCATGTTGAGCTTTGTCAAATTGTTGTGACCCTTGTTGAGATTTTCTTTATGCACCCATGATCAAGATTCACGTACACTCCTAATATAAATATGCTGACTCTTACACTGAGAGTTATGCAAAAACATGCCATCCATCCACCAAATAAAAATAACTCCATCACTATGTCATAAACCTCTTTCTCCAAGTTTTCCTGCCAAAAGATAGTATGGGCTATGCAAAAAGAATAAAAAAATCCATGCCAAAGAGCATGAGTGGAAAAAAAGAGAGAATAAAAATCCATGCCAAAGATCATTTGAGAGAAAAAAAAGAGAGAATAAAAATCCATGCCAAAGAGCATGAGAGAAAAAAAAGAGAAGAAAAGAGAAAAATATAGCCCATACTTTCAAAATCAAAGTAAAAGAGAGAGGCATGACAAAGGTGTTCAAAAATTCAATAGTTTAAAATTTCACACACTTGCACTTTTTGATCAAAGTGTATGACTTGCATCTCCTTGAGGTCTGGTCTTTGACTTAGCAAAATTATGTGATGCAAGTATGCCTCACTTTTCATTCTTACCAAGCTCCACATAAGCCATTAGAAATACGATGAAAAGAAAGGCAAATACCAAAAGCCTTTGGTGAGGATCATACACATTGAGCGATAGAGTGCATCATTCGAAGAACTTAAATTTATTTTGTAAAATTTTCAAAACCTCTAAAAAGAAAGTTGATCAAAGGATGAATGATTGGCGGTTCTGTAAAACTGTTCTATCTTGCAACCACCCAAGACTTGGAAAAGCTATAAGCCCCATAGGAATCAAGGTAAAAGGGTGGATAAAATGCCGACTTATTTGAATCAATGAAGAATACTTTGTTATAGACATGGCACTTATGAAATGTAATCAGCATAGTAGCAACTCCAGATCAATAACTAATGTCTTAGCTTTTGCTCGAGGACGAGCAAAGGGTAAGCTTGGGGGATTTTGTTGACGGTTCTTATCGACCAAATCCAACCGCCAACTTAAGTCCAAAAAGGAAAAAACTAACATGTTTTACACACATATACCTTTATTATTTGACATAGTTCCACTTGTATTGGAGATACACTATTTTGCATAGCTTATACACAAATGCGGTGGAATTATAATAAAAAAGTGTAAACCAGGAAGGCGTAAATGTTGATCTGCGCAAAGGAATGACAAGAAGGCCTACTTACCTATAAAAATCTGGGCCAACTACCATCGTGGATGCACTCCAGCCCCAACCAGCGGCCCAATGTGCAAAGGCGGTGGTGAACGGGGCCAGCCCTGGTGCGGCCGTACCAGGGGTGCGCCTGCACCGCCCCCAGCTCTGCCTAGGCCCATCTTCGTCAGGTGATGCATTGATGACATGTAGAGGTGGTTTTGGCTAGTTACCATACTTACCTCTCCCGAAACCGACCTGTACTCAGCATAAAAAGAGGGGAGAGCCTCCAACAACACACACCATTTGGGACACAACACTTGGAGCTCTACCTCACTACCACCTCTTGTACTTCTTTTCCTTTAGTAGTCATTTGGGGCTAGGTAAAGCTACCTTGGAGGGCTTGACTCCTTAGAGAAGAATCTTGGTATGAATAAGATGAATCATTTCTCCAAAGTCTTATTGTCTACTTATCAATATAGTCATACTTATGAACTAGAGTATAGTTCTTATGTTATGATCCTGGCATATGAATTAGCATATAGTTCTTATGTTATGAACTTAACATGTAGAACCTTAAGCCTAACCATTCATGCATCTTATATGAGTAAGATCAGAGCTATGTTGAGGTGGCGGTTCATCGTGCCTTCAGGTGTGCCCAAGTCTTTTACTAGTAGATCCGTAGGGTCGGAGTCCCAGGGGGACTTGGGTAGTTTCTTTGTACACGAGTGTGGTGCTCGGGGACATAGGAACATGTGAATACATTTCCTACTCCATGGTTAAGGGGTAGGCGGTAGGTGGTGATAGCCATGTTCGTCCTTTGTAATCCCCCACATTCGGGTAGGGTGTAGGAGTCTAAATTGTCACATAAGGTTGCTGGCAGATCAGTACTCGGTGGCCTCCTGACCCATCTCATACTTAGTTCTAACTCTTATTCATGTATATGTATGATCACTTGATATTCTTTGCATGACTATATTAGGACATGCCTGCTCCACTTAGCAAACATTCTTTTATTCTTTACTCTTTTCCTCTTCTTTTATCCTTGAGGTTGGCCCGAATGTGTATCACACTATCACAAACCATATCATTTACCCCTGTTATGAACATCGGCCTATCATACAGTCATGTTGTCTTAATCATATCCATGCTCTAGACTTTTACACCATTGCCTTCCTTTGGGAAAATATAAATAATTATACCCTGAATACATCTGGGTGAAATGCTACAATGATAATTCCATGTGCTTGCAGATTTGTTCCATAAATGTTAAGAACTATCATTAAGGTATTTCTTGGCGGCGTTACTAATTCTAGTAGCAACGTTAAGAAATGCCAACAAGCATTTTTGGCGCCGTTGCTGGGGATGGATTCTATCTCTTTTCTTGGTAACGACGTTTAGAAATGTCAACATATGTTCCGGGGTTTGAACAAATGTATTGTTAGATGACATATTAATGCGATGATATGTATTGTTTGTTTTGTATATATATAAATATATGTGTGCATGGAAATCACTAGCTCAGTTTGAATTTTGGTTGAAATTTTTTTAGAAATTTGGTGGAAAATTTTTCCAGAGGCGGCTGGAAATAATAGTCATCTTTGCAAATGGACTTATAAAGGTGGTTGTTGTTACATCCGCCTCTGTAAAAAAAATTGTAGAGGTGGAGGTGTCTTTTGTTCCAAGCCGCCTCTATAGAGGCATCCCAGCTACCTCTAAAGTGAAATTCTGTAGCAGTGAAGGTTGGTTTTGGCTAGGCAACTGGGCAACACTATGTAAATCGGCACAGGCCGTTTTGGAAACTAGACTTAGCTAGTTTCGGCTATACGAGTGCACTTGAAACCTAATTCGATGGGAACTTGCCCAATTTCATGGGGAACTTGCATATCTTGTTTGGGGAAAGGTTTCCTACTGTTATAAGATTAATCCCTATATATATCAAAAAATTATAGCTGATTGAGGTAATCCATACACGATTGATCAAAAAATCAATCTACTACACCCTTCTACCTTTAGCTATTCCAACCCCTTACTATCCAGCACCTCCCTCGATGAGATTTATTAGCATTATTCTAGGTGCAATCCCATCGTACTCCTCCCCAATGGTTCATCATGGAATATGTGTAACATCCTAGGTTTTCGTGAATCCAAAAATCCGAGCTTTTTAAAATTTTCCCTATAATGTGTGAAGCATGTAGTCACTAGGTCAAACATAATTCAAACCTAGGAGAGCTTATCGATAAATTGGTGCATCCATATAGATTTGATTGTAGGAAAGTGCCTGTGTTCTTGAATTGGTTTTGGGTTTGAGTTTTGGTTGGATTTTGGAGTGCACAAATCCATAGCAAAGTTCCTCTCAAATCCCTTTTGAACCTCTTTCAAATTCCTTGAGTCAAAATCCCTTTAGCATGTTGTTTGGGTCAAAAGCCCCTTGGAAATAAAAAGGGAGAAACCTTTTATCCTTCCCCTCCAAACTGGACCACCTCCTCCTCTTGGGCCTAAACCACCCAGCAGCCCTGCAGGCCCAAGTGGCAAATGCACCCTAGCCCAACACCTCCCACTACTCGTAGGCCCGGCTGCACCCAGCCCCCCTCGGTCGTCAGGCCCACCTCCCTCTCTCTCTCTCTCTCTCCTGCCTCCCTCGCTCAGCCCATGTGGGCAACGGCATCACCAAGGCCCAACTTGCCCTGCCTTTCCCTTGGCCCAGCGTGTGCCTGCCACCACGCCCCATAGCCTGCTCGCCCCTACCATGGTCGTCAGGCCTAGCAACCACGCTCACTGCCCAAACCCTAGGGTAGAGGCGCCCCTAGGCGCCTAAAGCTGCCATGCGCCTCCCCATGCACTAGCATGGACGACGATGCTCTCCACGCGTTCGCGTGTATGGAAGCTGAGGCTCCCCACCGTCCATCTTCAAGGAACCCTAGCTGCTGCCCATAAATACCACTGTTGCCTCCCTGCCCTTCTCTAGATGCCACCGTCGAACCCTTCCCTCTCTCCCTGCTTCTCCGCGCTGACTTGGAGCACCTGGAGTGCCACCGTTGTGTTCCCTAGTCGGTCACCAGCGGCAACAATAGGCCGCAGCCAACCCCTACCACGCCAGGTAGGCCGCTAGCTGGCCTCAAGTGCACCATGGCCACCCTAACACCCTGGTGCCCTTCATCGACCCAACCGCAGTCGCACCGCCCTCTCCTACCCCCTGCTACTAGTGGCACCAAGGCCATTGTCAGGCGCACATGCACTGTAGCTAGCTATGCCGAAGCCTAGCCATGTTGGTCGGCCACCACCGACCACGACCATGCCCTATGCCATGACCACGATGATGAACGCAGACGACCACACCTCAACCACTGTTGACGGTAGTTAACATTCATCACAAACTATCAATATAACTTGTATAAATGGCTAAAATGGATCACCAATGTTGACTTAGGTGTTTAAACCGACAAATTCCATGAGTTTTGGTGAATATGTGTTTTCAGCAGGATTAAATCATAAAACCTCCAAGGAGGACCTATTCGTCAAAAGAAATCATAGAATTCTACCATGTAATCGATGTGGGAAGACTCTAGAAGACTCCAAAAGGTGAATCACCGAAGCAGGACACGTGTCTCTAACACGTGGGGCCACCCAGCCCCTGTGGGCCCCACCTATTAGCCTCGTTGTTATGTCGGTTCTCCACCGCCTTAGCGATTGCATCTCCACCATTCTTTAAGTCGGTTTGATCCAAGGGCTCACGTTGGATGCTCTGGGCTATATATACCAGCCTGCACCCCCTCTAGGGCATGTCTCATTTGATCCTGAGAGCTGAGAAGACAGAAACCCTAATTCATATGTCCATCAGGATCAGGGCTAGCAATCAAGAGAAGATTAGTCCTAAATAGGATTTAGTCTTGTATTAGAGATAGTGAGATAGAGTGAGAGAGAAGAGTTTGGAGGAGTCCTGGCATGTTGGCGCTCTCTCTATGGCTTGTACCCTGGTGAAATCAAGTTCTTCTTGAGCTTGCATCTGAGATTTCTCTAGTAGTCGACTTCTAATTCAAGTAAGCATCTTGTTCATATTGTTCTTTAGGTTTGCGACTCTCTTTGAGTACTTTAATCCTTGTAGCTCCTGGATTAGAATAGTATTCATAGTGTAAGCGTGGTGCTTAGACTCGGTTACTCGTGGATGTACCCTATTTTTTGGATCAGTGGTAGCTCACGAGGGTGACTTTTATAGCCTCGTTGAATCCTCTAGAGTCCACCTCCCATTAGAAGGCCTAGCAGGACTTTGTTACTATAGGAAACATACTCTGCCTGTGTTTCCTCTAATAATATCCCCAGAATTGAACAATAGAAGACAAAGCTTACCAGAGTTAGAACTAGAAGACCTTAGCAGTCTCCTCTATGCTCCTATTATCTAGCCTTGATTGTGAAGTTGTGATAAGTTAGATTTGGTTATTCTCACACATGTTTCCTCGAGTTCGATATAAAACTAGGTACTCCCGGTGAAGTGCTACATCGGTATAACATCCATGCGCTTGCGGATTATTCTATGTGCATTAATTTATACCAACAAGCATTTCTGGTACCGTTGCCAGGGAAATGGTTGCTGAGTTAACTTCGAACCTAGCTTATCCTTGTATCATTATTCTTTTATCTTTTATCTTTTATCTTTTTTCTTTTTACCATGGATCTAGAATCCACCCATATCTACAATATGGTGCACCTACGAGCGCAAACCTACAGCCAAAGGAGTCTTCAAAGCCTATCCTAACACCTGGCTATGAGCTACGCCCATGTTTAATCAACATGGTTTAGGATCAGCCCTTTTTAGGCGAAGATGATCAAAACCCCTATTCCCACCTAAATGAGTTTGAGCAAACCTATGTATGCTTGCGCATTGCAGGCATGTCAAATGAAACCTTACGATGGAAGCTTTTTCCTTTCTCTTTGACGGCAAAAGCTAAACGTTGGTATAATCTCACCATAGGGAGCAGACAAGGAGATTGGGGAGCCCTGTGCTCTAGCTTTTGCTTAAAATTATTTCCCATCTCTAGGGTAGTCAAACTTTGTTCAGAGGTTCTATCTTTTAAACAAAAGAAAAAAGAATCTCTAGACACGACATGGGAACACTTTAATACTCTTATTAATACTAGCCCTGACCTTGCCGTTCAAGACCCTATTCTCCTTCAACACTTCTATATGGGTCTTAATAGGAAAATCTTGAAGCTTCTTAATACGGCCTCTGGAGGCTCATTCTTGCATGTCTCTGCCAGTGTGGGGAGAAGCATTCTTATGAAAATCTTATAGAATATCCCTGAGGAAGTAGAAGAGAAACCATTAGAGGAAGAATCCTAGATAGCTGAACCTAAATCCTTACTAGACCCATCACCAACTTCAGCTATCACAAATCCTGAACCACCAGAAAAGGAGGAAACTCTGATTTCATATTTTATGCTTGAATTTGAGGATGAACTTTTTGATGAATATGGAAATACCTCGAATTACCATACAATGAGGAGACCCTAGAAGTTTAGGAAATCATCATCTAATGAAGAACCTTTAGACCCTTCTAAGAAGCTTTCCTTAAAAAGACTACGAAAGAGCTAGTGTCTATTATAAGCAATGAATGGTTAGAAGAATCAGAGCTTTCATCTGACGTGATTCGTTTAGATTCACCTTCTATATCCATTCGTTGTCAAATTAATAAAGCTCTTTTCGATGCTCTTTACAATCCTATTGTGGGTGTTAATATCATGTCTGCATCTTTTGCTCATGATTTATTCATACACATGCCATTAACCCCAACAACAAAGTTATTGAAAAGTCTTTTAGGACACATTCTCCCAAGTTTGGGAATTTTATATGTCCTCCCTATCCAGGTAAAAGGAACCAAAGTTCATTTGAGCTTCTATATCTTTGATATTATGGAGTTCGACCTGTTGATAGGACAAAAACTTGAAAGACTTATCCAAGAAGGACACATGGGGAAGTTGAGTATAACACTCGAGAAAAACTTCAAGCTTTCTATACCCATTACTCATTCTCTAAATGCTGAAAGTGAGCCAATTCTCGAAGAAGACCCAAGGGAAGAGGTTAAGGTTGCATCTCTTGATTATTTGATTGAACCCAACCTTGAAGATGATGCCTAGTTCTTCATCGAGGAGGAAGATGAAAATCCTACGGAGTCTGAACCTCTAGATGAATTGCTGGAAGCACCTAAACCCACCATCGAGCTTAAACCCCTGCCTCCTAGCCTTAGATATGCTTTTCTCAATAATGATCAGGATTCTCCTATGATCATAAGTGATAAACTCTCTCAGGAAGAATCCCTACGCTTGCTAACTATCTTAGAAAAGCATCATTCTGCCTTTGGCAATTCACTCCAAGACCTTAAGGGTATCAGCCCTGCTCTTTGCACCCATCGCATCTCTATAGATCCTAACTCTATCCCTTCTAGGGAGCCATAGTGTAGGCTTAACAATGCGATGAGAGAGGTTGTTAAGAAAGAGGTTTTGAAACTCTTACACGCCGGGATTATCTATCATGTGCCGCATAGTGAGTGGGTTAGCCCTGTTCAAGTTGTGCCTAAAAAGGGAGGCATGACTGTTGTTAAAAAAGAAAAGAATGAATTAATCCCCCAAAGAATTGTCACTGGATGGCAGATGTGCATTGATTACCGAAAACTTAACAAGGCAACAAAGAAATATCACTTTCTGTTGCCCTTCATTGATGAAATGTTGGAGCGATTAGTGAACCACTCTTTCTTCTGTTTTCTTGATGGGTATTTAGGTTATCACCGGATACCGATCCATCCAGATGACCAAAGCAAAACCACATTTACATGTCCATATGGAACTTATGCTTACCGTATAATGTCTTTCGGATTATGTAATGCTAAAGCTTCTCTTCAAAGATACATGATGTCTATATTTTCTGATATGATTGAAGAAATCATGGAAGTTTTCATGGATGACTTTTCTATTTATGGAAAAACTTTTGATGATTGTCTTGAAAATTTAGACAAGGTTTTGCAAAGATGTGAAGAAAAGCACTTAGTCCTTAATTGGGAAAAATGTCATTTCATGGTTAGAGAAGGAATAGTGCCTGGACACTTGGTGTCTGAATGAGGGATTGAGGTAGATAGAGCTAAAATTGAAGTAATTGAACAGTTACCTCCACCCATAAATATTAGAGGGATCCGTAGTTTTCTTGGTCATGCTAGTTTTTACCGTCGCTTTATAAAAGATTTTTCACATATTGCTAGACCACTTACAAATCTTTTGGCTAAGGATGTTTTCTATGAATTTGATGATGCATGTTTGAAATCTTTTAACAATTTTAAGAAAGCACTCATCTCTGGACCAATCATTCAACCCCCTAATTGGTCACTACCTTTTGAAATTATGTGTCATGCTAGTGATTATGTTGTGAGGGCAGTTTTGGGACAAACTAGAGATAAAAAAACATCATGCAATTGCTTATGCTAGCAAAACTTTGACAGGACCTCAACTTAATTATGCAACAACTGAAAAAGAACTCTTGGCTATTGTTTTTGCTATTGATAAGTTTAGATCTTACTTAGTAGGAGCAAAGGTGATTGTTTATACTGATCATGCTGTTTAAAATACTTGTTCACTAAGAAAGATGCTAAACCCAGATTAATAAGATGGATTTTGTTACTCCAAGAATTTAACTTAGACATAAAAGATAAAAAAGGAGTAGAAAATTATGTTGCTGATCACTTGTCTAGAATGCAGTTTGAGAATTTATAGGAACTACCCATCAATGATTCACTATGGGACGACATGCTCTTTAAAGTCACGAAATCCAACCCCTGGTACGCAAATATTGTTAATTTTATGGTTGCAGCTTATGTACCACCAGGGGAGAACAAAAGGAAGCTCATCTATGAAAGTCGTCTCCACATATGGGATGAACCGTACCTCTTTAGATTCTGCTCTAACGGCCTGCTTAGAAGGTGTGTACCGGTGGAAGAAGGCATCAAGATCATCGAACGATGCCACTCATCACCATATGGAGGACATTATGGTGCATTCCGCACTCATTCAAAGATCTAGCAAAGTGGATTGTTTTGGCCAACCATGTATGAAGACACAAAGGATTTCATCTGAAGGTGTGGAGCATGTCAGAGGCATGGAAACATTAATTCAAGAGATGCCATGCCACTCACCAACAACCTCCAGATTGAACTCTTCGATGTCTAGGGAATTGATTACATGGGACCTTTTCCAAAATCGAAGAACTATGAATATATCTTGGTGGCAGTTGACTATGTCTCCAAGTGGGTTGAAGCCATGTCATGCAGAACTACTGATGCAAAGAACTCCAAGAAGATGTTTGAAGAGACAATATTTCCAAGATTTGGAGTTCCAAGGATGGTGATTAGTGATGGAGGAACTCACTTCACTAACAAGAATTTTTATAACTACTTGTCAAAGCATGGAATCCATCACAACATCGCTACTCCATATCTCCCTCAAATAAGAGGCCAAGCAGAAATATCAAATAAAAAAACCAAGAACATTCTACAAAAGACGGTCAACGAGATGGGGACTTCATGGAAGGATAGGCTACCCGATGCACTATGGGCTTACAGAATGGCCTATAAAACACCACTTGGAATGTCACCATATCAACTGGTCTATGGAAAGACCTGCCATCTACCTGTTGAGCTAGAATTCAAAGCTCACTGGGCCATCAAGCGATGGAACATGGACTTTGAAGCCGCAGGATCTAAGAGAAAGATGCAACTCTCTGAGCTTGATGAATGGCATGAAAAAGCATATCGTAACGCCAAGATATACAAAGAGAGGACAAAAAGATGGCATGACAAGAGGATCAAGAAGAAGGAGTTCGCTCCCGGAGATAAGGTAGTACTTTTTAATTCCAAGGTTAAATTATTCGGGCATGGAAAACTTCGAAACAAATGGCAAGGACCATTCAAGGTAATAAGCACTTCGTCGCATAGAGTGGTAACACTTCAAAATGACAAAGGTACATTATTCAAGGTAAATGGCCACCGTCTTAAGATCTTTCTAGAACCTAAAAAACCACCTAAGAATTTGGATGAGGTAGATTTCCTGATTTTACCATAGATTTACACCTCTGCCATCCTCTTTACGTTTCGTAACGCAAAAATATATTTTTCGAGATTAGATAGGGATTAGAAACCGCCATGAGAAAAATCACCACGAGAGGATGACATGTGGGGCCGCCCGGCCCCACCTAGAGGCCGCTCGGCCCACTGTCAGCGCCTCTCGCACCCGATCAATTCTCTCGTGTCTTCTAGATCTTTCCTCTCCGCAATCCCGCAGTTTTTTCGACACACTCGGTTTTTCCTCGTTATGAGACCCCATATGGATAGATCTTGACCCCTGCTGCAAGTTTTTTCCCCTATGTAAGCGAGCCTCTGCCTGCCCCAATAGCCATCCATCAAAGCCTTCTCTCTCCAACAGTAGCAAAGCTCTTCTCCTCTCTAGTTCCTATGGCCAACAAAGAGATCGTCCCCTATGGTTTTGATCCTCGCAAGAAGCCCGACGCGCTTGCACTGACCGTCGTTCCTCCAAAAGTTACCCACATTCGCTCAAGCCAATCCTACTTCGCCCAAGCCATCCGTCGTTTGGTCCTTGTTCCACCGCCGCCACTTCTTGAAGACAAGCCACGCCAACAAGAGCCTCGTCTAGACGTCCAGAAGCTGATCAAGGTGACAAAGGAGATCAACCTCCTGCCTCCGAAGGGACATGAGTTGCTGACCGGAGTGAAGACCAACAAATTTGGAGACATTACATGTGCAAAATACAAGTCGGTCACCTCTCGTACCACCATTGATGGAGTTCGTGCTATGCCAGATCAGATCAAGGTTGTTCCTCCGAAGGAGAAGAAGAGGAAGGCATCATCACCACCTATCCCAGAGGCTGAGAAGCGACCACGGATGACCATTGCTCTCTTAGAGAAGAAGATTGAAGACCTCTCTGATGTTATCTATACTCTAGAGCAAAGGATTGACGAAGAACCTAGCCTTCATCCCACTATTTGGCCAAATCATGTGTATTCAGCTATGCACACTTCCTCTTGCGCCTGCCCTGCATCCCAAGACACAGTCCAGTCACTTATGTACCAATCGTATATATAACTGTGCAACTTCCTATATAGGCAAACCAAACTATACCAAATTGCATTGCCTTGTCTATGTTAACAGTATGTTGCATAACCTCTAATACAATGCAATACTAATGCGAGTAACCAAACAAACCCTTATCAGCTGAGAGATGGTTGTGTGTCTTTTTGCTCGATTTTCGTTATAAATTGAGGGAATTCTCTTCTTGCATATAATAATATCAAGGCTAAACAAAATCTTTCACCATCCTTTTGTAAAAAACAAATAATGTTTTATACTTCCTCCGTTTTAAACTATTAGTCACTTTGATTTTGTTTATAATTTGGAACGGAGGGAGTACTCGTTTGGTTTGGTAGAGTTTAGTCATATACAGTTATAAGTAAGTTTATGTCTTGTCATTGCCTTTGGTGATACTCTTTTTTTTCAATTTTGGTTAAGTAAGGGAATTCTCTTCTTGTATATATAATAATATTAAAGGTAAATAAAAGCGTTCACCGTCCTTTCTTTAAAAAAATGTTTTATACTAGTTTGCTTTGGTAGAGTTTAGTCATACAGTTTATAAGTAAGGTTATGTCATGTAATTACCTCTTTGGTAATGGTACTCATGAGTCATGAGTTGCTTTGGTAAATACACGATGTTCCAAATTCCAGCTGTATACTTTCAAGTAAGACAGGGGCGGTGTCTTTGGTAAAACAGAAGGTAAAAGAAAGAAATATCAAATGATGGACCGAAAATGTACGAATGAGACCTTTCATGTTTATATATATATATATATATATATATATATATATATATATATATATATATATATATATATATATATATATATATATATAATAACTTATTTTGTAGCAACTTTGAGTTACGATAATAACTATATTAATTTATGAGATTATAGTACCTCCTTACTAAGTGGTTTACTATAATGTTATGGTAAATATCTCCATGTGTTATAGTAACCCAACTATCGTAAATATGTATTGATATTATCGTAAATTAGTATATAAAATTATCGTAAATGGAGGTAGCTACATAATAACTTATTTTGTAGCTGGCTGCTGAATATACTATATATATATAATATATATATATATATATATAATGCAAATGACAAAACAGTTGGGGCAGAGAGATCCACCTCGTGGGCTCGTGGGTCAGAGGCCGTCCATCGCGGAACCAACGGCGGATGCTCCTTCACGCGGTTTTGAACACTTCAGCAGCCCCGAACGATTTGTTCGGTTCGTCGAGAGACGACAGACAACCTCATTTCTTTCCACATTCCACCCTCTCTCTCTCTCTCTCCTCTTCTTCTTCCTCCTCACTCCCCCCATCTCTCTCTCGTCCTCCGCCACACGCCGCCGCCGCCATCTCCGGGAAGGCAGGGCGGGAAGATGATGATGACGCGGGCCCCGGTGGGGCCGATGGAGGGCGCGGCGGTGGACGATGTGGTGCGCCGCCTCGTGGAGGGCGGCCGCGGCGGGCGCCAGGTGCAGCTGTCCGAGGCGGAGATCCGCCAGCTCTGCGTCGAGGGCAAGCGCGTGCTCCTCTCCCAGCCCAACCTCCTCCGAATCCACGCTCCCGTGAAGATCTGCGGTAATCCTCGCCTTCCTCTTACCTATCTATCCATCTATCTACCTGGGCGATGCCGCCTGATTCCTTTCCCTTTTTCTTCCGGGCCGCCGCCTAATTCCTCCGCCGTCTCTCGGCGTCGTGGTATCCCCGATGTGGATGCGGGAAGGGTAATTTGGTCGTGCTATTTTTGGTTCCGTGGTGAATTGCTCAGTCATGGTTGGATTTGGGCGACCCGGGGTAAAAAATGTTGTTTGATAGAATTGGTGCCATGTTTTCCTGTCTGCATTCCGTACGTGTTACGTTTGCAGCCTGAGAGGCATGGAAATGATTGATGGATGTATGGATAAGTTGGCGGGAGTAATGATGTGTGATGATTTGGTAGAAAGGGAATGCCCTCGAGTACCCCCCGTCTCTGTTCTATCTTCCAAGCCTAATCTAGTTAGGATAACGATTTGTCCATATATCCACTGGCGGAGCCAAGGGGGGGCTGGCAGGGGCCATGGCCCCCCACAATGTTTCGCAACAAAAAAAAATTAGTAGTATGACTTAATATTTTTTATTTATATTAAGAGGGAGATTATATAAATTTTTTGTCATATATACCTATTAATATCTTCTAGATAATATAATCATACAAAACACAACTAGATAATAAAATTATCGCAATGAAAAAGACCGAGCCGGCCCCCCCTAAGTATAATTCCTGACGGCCGCCCCCCCCCCCCAGTATAAATCCTGGCTCCACCACTGCATATATCAATATATTGCTCCTTCAAAAACTCTCTTTTCCATTAACCAACTGTACAATTCTAGCAAATACCATTATCAATCGGTTATGCACAACCTGCTTCACGCCCATCATTTCCCACTGAGAACCTGTATGTGTTGAGTCTGTTGAGATAGGTGAACTGACTTGTGCGATTGAGAATTGTGTTGGCATGAACACAGTAGTCCTCTTTTCATGCCATGTATTTGTTCTATAAATCCTTCTACGTCTACAGTCAAAACAATTCCGCCTTATCAGTTGTGGTGCTCTGCAGGTGATATCCACGGCCAGTTTGTTGACCTTCTGAGATTGTTCGATTTGGGCGGTTATCCTCCAGCATCAACTTACGTATTCCTCGGAGACTATGTCGACAGAGGCAAACAGAGCTTGGAGACCATATGCTTGCTTCTGGCGTACAAAATCCGGTACCCCGAAAAGATTTTCCTGTTGAGGGGGAACCACGAGGATGCGAAGATCAACAGAGTCTACGGATTCTATGACGAATGTAAGAGGAGGTTCAATATTCGGCTGTGGAAGATATTCTCCGATTGCTTCAACTGCCTGCCCATTGCAGCGCTCATTGATGACAAGATACTGTGCATGCATGGTGGTCTCTCTCCCGAACTGACTAGTTTGGACCAGATAAAGGACATTGAGAGGCCTGCTGAGATTCCTGATTATGGTCTCCTGTGTGATCTGCTGTGGTCTGATCCTAGCCCCGATGGAGAAGGGTGGGGGGAGAGTGACAGGGGTGTTTCGTGTACGTTTGGTGCAGACAAACTCGTAGAGTTTTTGGAGAAGAACGATCTCGATCTTATATGCCGAGCTCATCAGGTTTGTGAAAGTCTATCTCCTATCCTGTTTTATTAATTATATTTTTGGTTCTCTGTGAGCTTTACCTGACAGTGCTGTCATGGCCCTAGGTGGTTGAAGATGGTTACGAGTTCTTTGCACAACGAAGATTAGTGACAATCTTTTCAGCTCCAAATTATTGTGGAGAATTCGATAATGTCGGTGCTCTATTGAGCATAGATGAGAGCCTAATGTGTTCATTTCAGATCCTGAAGCCAACTGATATGGGTCCACCGCATGCAAGAAAACAAATTCCAAATAAGGTAAATCAGCTATCATTCACATAGGAATATAGGATTAGTGTTCAGCTATAAAGCTACAAGTTGAATCATTAGAGATCAAATGTTTGTTATAGTATTATCATGTTGGCTAGAGGTCTAGAACCCATGCTTCACACATAATGACATAATGGAAGAGTATTTGAGACTCCAGCTATCAGCTGATGCCAAAAAATGAATTCTTGAGAAATACGATGTGTGCAGGATCTATTATGGTTTGCTAATTCTAAAGCTTGCGATGCCTACTAAATTACATTTGACACCATGACCCCATCACTGATGCTTATTCATAAGAAAAGCTTAGGGATGATTTCCTTCCATTAACATTCTCTTCTGCTAATACTTGAATACATAAGGATGGTGATGAAATTATTACCAGATATTATTTAATGAACCTTTTTCCTGAGATAACCGTTTTCATCTCGTCAACCTCACGACATATCCTCTAATGACAATATGTTGGCATTCACATCTGATTGACAAAACTATTGATTCTTGAATAGCGGTAGGCTTATAGAAAAAATCCCATGCATAATGTCCTAATTGTTCACTTGTTTAGTCAGAGAACAATAGGGGTTAGTAGGTTTCTGTTTGAGTACTCACCAAAGACCTAATAGATCAAGATGCTTAAGTGATGATATCTAGGAGGAGTACAGCTCACGTTGTTCTGAATAGATCAGGGGTTATAGTAATATCAGCAGAGTTTGCATAGATCATCCCTGAGGTGCAAAGAACAATTGACTCCCCATTGGATAATTTTAATGTACTTTACGATACTTGTTTATATTCAAACAAAACTGTACTTTCCACCAGGCGTATGATTTGAAGGCAAGCAAACTGATTACATCACTCTGTCTTCCACTTTACAGCCAGCAAGAGGGTGAAGCCTTCGACCAGCATCCATCCAATACTTTTTAAGTACCTCGATCGTCAGTCAGCTCAAAGGGGGTGATCTGTTGTTTGGATACTTGGATCCACCAGGGCATGGCATTAAGACATCCATCAGCCAATCCATCCCCTTAACCACCCTTGGGTGGCGGCTTGGCTGTAAAGGATATTCTGTACAGCATTAGGTTGGATTCATCACACCATATGTTTCATTGTTCTTCCTGCCGGCACAGGACCTCATTGGCAGCTTGACATCCAGTAGATGTTAGTAATCTCTATTTGTTTTTTTCTTAGCTGTGCCATGCGTTGTTTTTGTGCGTGACTTGATGTATGGTGATTTTATCTTTGTAATATGTAGATGTTGCAGGAAATAGGTCTGCACAAATGTTGTGTCCATCAGCAGTACCATTCTTTTTTACCTTCCTTTCATTTCTTTTGTGGACATGGAAGGGAAAGATAGCGATGACCACGGGCGGCTAAAAAGGAACGTTATTGGCGACGGGATCGGAGTCCACAATTTCTTTATGGAGCACTCGAACCAAACGCGAAACACCGTTATCGGGTTGCACTGCGACATCGGTTTCGGGAGCAAACTGGACAAAACCAACTCGCTAATACTCTGTGTGCGTCCGTCCCGTCCCACGCGCCCCCGAACGCTCCCTGCCGATCGGCCCACTGGACTGCTTCCACCTTCAGTTCGTCAGCATTGTTCTTTAATTAGTGATGTGGTTTCTTCTCATCCACATGATGGACGCGCGGAGGTGCACCACTTTCTGCCTAGCCACGTGATGCGCGCACTCGGGCCAGCTGCTCCCTGACGCAGCGCTGCTGGCACCGGGCACCGATGCGGCATAGCCTGTGCGGGTCGTCGGCGCCGGAGGAGGAGCCTTGCTTGACGAGCTAGGCGAAGAGAGCGTCGAAGCGGTGGAGCAACGGGTCGACGCAGCGGGCGGGCGTTGGAGCGGGAGCAGGTGGAGCTCAACAAAATCAGCTCGCGGCCAAGCCCTGGCCGAGGTCGCGCCCCATCCCCCACCGCAGTTCCCCACCATGTAGGCCATGGCTGCCGGCGACATCGTGTTTTAAGTGTTTCAGGCGTTTCAGACTTATGTTTCAAGCTTTTTCATTTGAATTTGCAAAAGTCGATCTGGGATATTGCATATGTTGCAATGATAATACACGCATGTTGTAAGCATATGTAAGTGTTTCAGTTATTTTAAAAGTATGTTTCAAGTGTTTCATCATAATGTTGCAGAAGTATATCTGGATGCTGCATAACATATATGTTTCAGACGCATGTTTCAAGTGTTTCATACGAATGTTGCAAGTGTTTTATCTGAATATTGCAAAACTAGATCTATATGTTGCATATCTTGCTATGGCTATACACGCATGTTTTAGGCATATGTTTCAAGTGTTTGTTTTAAGTCGCATGTTGCAAGTGTTTCTATTAGATGTTTTAAAAGTAGATCCGGGTGAACACATGTAGCAATGCCCCGGTGGCTGGCGGACAGCAGCATGCCATAGCCGCCTGCTACTGTTGTTGGGGCGCCACCCATGGGTCACCGTGCGGGCGCCCAAGGGCAGCAGACGCCTCCTGGCTCGCATTCGCAGGCAGGGTGAGGCAAGCGCGGGGGCGTGCTCCTGTCTGTTACGGTCCAGTGGAGTAACAACACTCCTGTTACGCGGGCGCAGCAGGCATGGGCGAGCACGCATTTCACGCTAAGCATGCGTTGGGCAACGATAATATTCTCTTGAGCGGCGGGCGTGGCACGGGCGTCCGGACAGGCGCTTTTGTCCGGACGTCCGAGCGCTAGACCCTAGGCAAACATTATGGACCTATTTGGGACAGCTCCCCAAACTCTAGATTCAGCAAAAATAGCTCCACTCTATAAAAAGTTTGCCAAACAGTCTAGCTCCACCAAATTCAGATCCACCAAAATAGAGGATCAGGGGCTAGATTCACAAAAAAGTGGAGCTGCTGAAGGGCTGCTCCACTAAACTAGAATTGGTGAAGTAGGCAAAAATTAGCCACCACTGCCGCCGCTTACACATATACTGGATCGTTCTATTTTTTCCGTCTCCTCTCTTCTTCTCCTATCGGGAGGTCACGCGCCTCCCCACCGGTCGCCCCCGCCCCTACGCGCCTGTTCCTCTTCTCCCATCGCGACGCGGTCATCTTCTCCTTCACCGGTGACGCGGTCATCTTCTCCTTCACTGGTGACGCGGCCACCCACCATCACTACACGCCAAGCCCGTCGTTGCCCCGTCCCCGGGGGCCACGCCTGTAGGGGCCACGCCTCGCTCGGCCGCCATGGCCGCGACCTCCGCCTAGCGGGAGGTCGACGTCGGTGAGGGTCCTGGGGCCACGCCCACCGAACGAGCCCACGCCCGCCCGGTGTGGGCACGCCCAATCGGCGTGGCCGCGCCCCCACTCTCCTCCTGTGCTCGTCAAGGGAAGAAGATAGTGAAAGGATCAAGATGCCCAAGAGGGGGGGTGAATTGGGCTAATTCTAAATTTTCTTGCAATAATCAAATCCTACGGATAGCCCAATTAACCCCTTGTGCCTAGAAAAGTGTTTCTATCAAATCAACGCACAAAAGACTTGCAACCTATGTTCCAAACTTACTCTAGCATAGCAATTCTATGAATGTAAAGACAAGTATTGAATTGCTCAAAGTAAATACTTAAAGTAAATGCTTAAAGTAAATGGAGAGAGGAACGCGGTGATGTTTTGCCGAGGTATCGGAGAGTCGCCACTCTCCACTAGTCCTCGTTGGAGCACCCGCGCAAGGGTGTAGCTCCCCCTTGATCCGCGCAAGGATCAAGTGCTCTCTACGGGTTGATTCTTTGACACTCCGCCGCGGCGAATCACCCAAAACCGCTCACAACTTGAGTTGGGTCACCCACAAGCTCCGCCGGGTGATCACCAAGCTCCCAACCACCACCAAGCCGTCTAGGTGATGGCGATCACCAAGAGTAACAAGCACAAACTCTCACTTGACCACGCGAAGCCTAATGAGAAGATGGATGCACACTTGTCTACTCTTGATTCACTAATGAGGTTTCACTCTTGGATTCTCAAATCACAAACACCTCACTAGGATCTTGCTCTTCTTGGCACTCACAAACGTGTTTCTCAGCTGTTGGAATGAGAAAAAGTGACTCCACTCACGAGTGGAGCTTCTATTTATAAGGCAGCCTGAAAAACGAACCGTTATGAGCTTCTGTGGGGTGACCGGACGCTCCGATCGTTTTGACCGGACGCTCCGGTCAGTTCAACCCGCGCAACAGTTTTCACGTGATGACCGGACGCTGTCAGGGTCCGATCAGTACCGACCGGACGCGTCCGGTCGCTCTTGGATGCTTACTGTAAACGACCGGACGCTGGATACTCAGGGTCCGGTCACCACTGACCGGACGCGTCCGGTCGCACATTCTCAAGTCTGGACCCTTACTAGAGTCGACCGGACACTGGCCCTCAGTGTCCGGTCACACGACCTTCCAGCGTCCGGTCACACCAGACTTGTTCTTCACGGTCAAATGAACTGACCAGACCCTGCGGCCAGCGTCCGGTCGCACCGGAGCCAGCGTCCGGTCAATATTTGACCCTCCATTCACTTCCAACTCTCGATCATATGTGAATGAAGTTTGCTCCAAAGGATCTTAGGCATTCATAGGAGCTACCTAGAGCTAGTTTTAACAAGTGTGCACCACACCTAACTCACTAGACTCAACTAGGTCAAGCTACCCGTTCATACCCCCCCTTCATAGTACGGCCAAAGGAAAAACAAAGTCCTAAACTATTCTAAGTGTCTCTCCAACTTCAATTGACACTTAGAACTAGTTATCCTTAACCTTGTCGTCCATCCTTTGAAAACCGAAACGATTTCCATCGTAGGGGCATGACAACCTCAATTGCCCAATCGATCTCCATTACCATGACCTAACTTAATTGCCTCTGCAAAACACATGTTAGTCATAGTAATCTTGTATTGACATTAATCACCGAAATCCACTTAGGGGCCTAGATGCTTTCAATCTCCCCCTTTTTGGTGATTGATGACAATACCACCTCGAGTATGTTAAAGAGTGAGGTTTTTGAAGGGCTTGGTTCATATAAGCTTTTGTCGTTAAGAACAAAAGAGTTAGGCAAGCTTATATGACCCAAGCCAACACAGTGTACTCAAAGGATATGAATTAAGCATGAGTACAAGTAACAAAGCTCATTTGCTTCGAAGTATAAACGCGGAAGCAAAAGCAAATGAGCATAACACAAGTGATATGACATATAGATAATGCAAAGTAGAAATCACACATGTCAAATATCACAATCACGTAGATAGCACTATCACATATATATAATAGTATGCATGAAAGTAAACACACGAATGCATAAGTAATAGTGTATCACACAAATTAAACTCCAAATGTATATAATAAGCTAATACTATATAACTAGCTCCCCCTAAATGTAGCTCCCCCTGAGACTACATACTCGAACACCCTCTCCCCCTTTGGCGTCAAACACCAAAACCTAGGGCGGGGCTGCAGCGGACGAGCCGGGCGCTGAAGAACGTGGGGCAAGCTGGAACTGGGCACCATCATCATCTGACCCTGAGCTCTGAACTGACTGACCCTCTGTGGTAGGAGGTGTCGCTGAAGCGGTCTGGGTCTAAGCTAGGGCTGGTGCTGCCTGTGAAGCTGCAAGTATGTCTGTCGTAGGATCTGACGAGGCGACAGACGAGGGGAGCCTCTGAGTAGTCACTGCGACTGGAGCTGCTGTAGACGGACCGGCGGTATGCATATGAGGCGGAGTAGGCATACCGGTCAACTCGCTGAAGGATGCTCCAAGACTCCTAGAGACTGACGTCTCAGGCACGAATAGCGAGGAAGACTGCTCTGGTGTGAAGCCCGTCTGAAATGGAGTGAACTGCGGGGCTACCACGGGTGAGGCTAACCACTGGGACACCTGTATAGGCGGTGAAGCAAACTGAGCTGGAGGCTGTCCCTGACTCTGGAGCCCACTGGGCTGTACTACTAGAGTCGTCGAAGTGGTAGGGGGCTATGCAAGCTAGGGCGAAGGCTGTGGCAGTGGGACCCCAATGGCTATCACTACATGCTGCATGAATCCCATGAGCTGCTGCTGCATAAGTAACTGCTGGTGCTAAAGGAGCTGCTGCTGCCGCTGGAACTCGTCCTGACGAGCCTGAAACCGCACGAAGTTGGCAGCTGTCTCCTGTGCCTGTCGTGTCTGGTCCTGCTGCATCCGCTCAAGAATAGCAATGAGAGCGGGGTCTGTCTGCGGAGCAGGTGGAGCAGAACTGGAGCTACCGACCTTTGCATCGTGTCTGCGTGGAGGCATCTGAGGTATAGGCTGGTAGTCGTCGTCAGAGCTGTCACTGTACTCGCTCACCTCCTGCTGTGCCTCTAGCTCCTCCTCCTTAGTGGCTGCAATCCCTCTGATGATCTCATCCTGCTGAGCTGTGGACTCTGGCACGTCGGGATGACAGCTAGGCTATCTGGGTGTCTGAGGAGTGGTGTGTCTGATCCTCTGTGATAGGTTGTAAGCTGGGAACTCTGTGGTGGCACCTGTATACTCATCCATCATGCCAGGGGGCTTATCAAGCACTACTCTGCGGATGAGGAATGTGATCCAGTGAGCATAGGAAAGCTGCCTACGACCCTTGAATCCCTCAGCTATTGTGTCCTCCATCTCTGAAAGCAGGAGATCCCAGATATCAAATACTGTCTGCTGCATGATGGCATTGAGAAGCTAGAGCTGTAAGCGAGTCAGGCCCTCCCTGTATCCCAACCTGGGAAGCAGTGTCCTCCTGATAATGGCCTCTAGCACTCTCGCTGTAGGAGTCAAGTCACTGGGGTTCCTGCTCGACCCCTCACCAAAGGGCTCCTTGAAGCAATGGCGCACTAAATCTGTAGGGGGCACCAGCCCTCCATGAGGACGCCTGGGAGGTCCCTGCTGTCCATAACAAACCTCATGCATCTTGATAGGCTACTCCTGTAGCCTCAGTATCTCTCTGACCCTGCCACTCGTCACTCTGTAGTCTTTGCCTCTGAAAGCAAAGTGAATAAACCTGTGATGTGGATCGATGAAGAGTGAAGCATAAAACTGACGAACCCAAGATGGTACATATATCCCCGTCCGTCCAATCAAATCTGTTAGTCCTGGCAAATATGACAAGTATGGCCGAATGCTCTCTCCGGCTGCTGCCACAATAGACTCTATCTGACAGACTCTCTAAGATCTGAACACTGCCCCACTGTTGAGATAAGCATTGTAGAAATCCTCCTGCAGTGGCGTGTAGAAACCTTCAGCTGCTCTCTCATCCCTCCTCGGAGGAAACCAAACCTCAAACTCAACAAATCGCAGCTGTTGAACCTATCTGGCGGTGGCGGCCCTCAAGTCGAGGTGAACCACTGGAGGCGGACCCTGAGGTCTGGGCAGAGGACGTGAACCTCTGCGCTGAGTAACTGGCCTCGGTGGAACTGTAGCACTGGTACGACTCGAGCGGCGTAGCTGAGGTGCCGGCTCGGTCTCCTGACCCTCCTGAGTCTCCTAGGCTGGCTGAGGCTCTGCTGGTGGGGGCTGCTGCTGTGCTGACGGACCCTCCTCAATGGCAACCCGTCGTCCTGCAAACGTGGCAGTCCCAGCTGGACTACCATGACGACGCTCAACCTCCTCAATCGCAGCTCTGACTGCTGGAGAAACTGGCTGATCTGCAATGACAACTCCGCTGCGGGCACCACCTCTCTCGGCACGCTCTGCGGCCTCTGCAACAGCTGCTGCTCTCGCTGTCTCTGCGTCGGGGTACTTCCGCTTCTTGGATGTCACCTGCTTGGTTGACTTGCCCTTAGATCCGGCTGGCTGGCGAGGCGGGGGCCTCCGATCATCATCACCTGGGCCACCACCAACGTTCTTGGTGTGAGCCATCTGAACTGACAAGATGGTGAACTGCCGCTAATGAAGATCAACTGTCAAACTGCCGCTTTCGAGGCTTGGCCTCGATCCTTACTCGCGAGCTTGGCTCCGAGTTGACTGCCAACTGCCACAAGAACCACAACGGAACCGACTCGCTGCACGATAGAATAGATGGATATACAAATAAATACCATATGTCTAATAGATGTGAAACCCTAATAGAGAAAGCAATGTGGATACGAAATAGAATCGAATGGCTTTCTACCTGACGAACAGCGATCCGAGAAAAGATGAGATGTCACACGGGGAATCTCGGAACCGGCTAGGGTTAGGTCAAAGGCCCTGAATTGCAATGGGGAATCAGTGCATTGAAAATATGATCTAGGTCACAAAGTATAGATCAAGATCGAAAAAATGAATCTTGCCTTACCAATCAAGGAGGTGGTAGGGCAAGGGCACACGGCTTGAGATGATGCGGTGAGACTTGGCAGCGGGCTCTCGGGTGACGCGGTGGCGAGATGACCGGGCGAGCGCGGTGGTGCGCGAGCTACGGCGGCGGCGTGGGCTGTGCTGGCGTGGTGGCGTGCGGGAAGGCTCGGGCGCAGTGGCACGGCGAGGCTGGAGCACGGCGGCGTGGGCGCGAGGTGGCCGGCACAGGGTCACGGTGGCGCGGCGAGGTAGGGGCACGGCGGCGCTCAGCTGACGAGCAGTGGAGGCGGTGGCTCGGGCTAGGGCAAAAACGAGTTGAGGGGCGAACAAGGGTACGGCAACGGTTAAATAATCCCCCAAACGCGACAGAAAAGGAAACTGAAAAGAGTCCTGAGAACGCGCGAGATCTACTGACCGGACGCTCCGGTGGTAGCGACCGGATGCTACCACCCAGCGTCCGGTCGATTCCAGAGAGGTCCAAATCCTCTGGAATCGGGACCGAACGCGTCCGGTGGTCCATGACCGGACGCAGGCAGGGTCCGGTCAGTACAACTTGGTCTTCCTTTGATCGACCGGACGCTGAACCCTTCCTGACCGGACGCACAGACGCAGCGTCCGGTCACTCCTTCAGCAGCAGTTCACCTCCTGTGAACTGACCGGATGCTGGACAGCAGCGTCCGGTGCAGCGTCCGGTGCACCTTTTCCAGCAAACCTTCAACCTTCCTTCGCGTTGCCTGTTCCCAATCAAGTCCCAACTTGAATAAGATCCAAATAAACACCAATTGGGACTGATGTGAGTGACCTCTCTCAAACCCTCATATTTTTCAAAATATTTTGCCTTAGGCTATAATTCTTTTTAAGAAAATAGGCAACAAGAGGGCAAATGGAACAAAACAACAAAACAACATTCATGCATATGCAATACTTGTAAGTAAATCTAGTTGCTTGTCAAGTTTGATCCAAGGTTAAGCTTCTTCACACGCTTTTGGGCGGTTATCTTAACCATGTTAGACAAGCCCTATATGCATTGCCACAAATTAAACATGTTGTATATTACAATGAATGCAAGGGACAACACAAGCTCAATTTTTAGTGAAGTTACTAAAATCAAGTACATTGAGCTCATTCCGCAATCTACAAAATGTAGCCTCATCTAGCGGTTTAGTGAAGATATCCGCTAATTGATCTTCGGATCTTACACCTTCTAGTGATATATCATTTTTAGCCACATGATCTCTTAGAAAGTGATGGCGGATATCTATATGCTTGGTGCGAGAGTGTTGAACCGGATTATTTGCAAGTTTTACTGCACTTTCATTGTCGCACAAAAGAGGTACTTTCTCTAGAACTACTCCATAGTCTAGCAAAGTTTGTTTCATGTATAATATTTGTGCACAACAAGCACCCGCGGCAATGTATTCCGCTTCGGCGGTGGACAAAGCCACACTATTTTGTTTCTTAGAGGACCAAGACACAAGTGATCTACCAAGCAAATGGCACCCTCCGGATGTGCTCTTTCTATCAACTTTGCATCCGGCGTAATCCGAATCGGAATAGCCAATTAATTCAAATAAAGCTCCTTTGGGATACCAAAGACCAATGCTTGGTGTGTGCTTAAGATACCTAAGGATTCTTTTTACGGCAATTAAATGTGTTTCCTTAGGACTAGCTTGAAATCTAGCACACATACACACACTAAACATGATGTCGGGCCTAGATGCGGTTAAATATAACAAGCTACCAATCATAGAACGGTAGAGAGTTTGATCAACCGGGTTACATCCCTCATCTAGGTCGAGATGTCCATTTGTAGGCATTGGTGTCTTGATTGGCTTACATTCATCCATCTTGAATCTCTTGAGAAGATCTTTTGTGTATTTCTCTTGAGAGATGAAGATGCCTTCTTTTATTTGCTTGACTTGAAAACCAAGAAAGAATGTAAGCTCACCAATCATTGACATCTCGAACTCCTTCGACATCAATTCACCAAATTCTTTGCATGAGTCTTCATTTGATGATCCAAAGATGATATCATCAACATATACTTGACAAATGAAGATATGCCCATCAAGCTTCTTGGTGAATAGTGTGGTGTCGACCTTCCCAATGGTGAAGCCCTTCTCAATGAGGAAGTCCCAAAGGCGCTCATACCAAGCTCTTGGGGCTTGCTTAAGCCCATATAGTGCCAACCTATAAACATGATTAGGATATCTAGGGTCTTCAAACCTGGGAGGTTGATCAACATAGACTAGTTCATTAATAAAGCCATTTAAGAATGCACTTTTCACATCCATTTGATATAGTTTCATTTCATGATGTGATGCATATGCAAGAAGGATACAGATGGCTTCTAATCTTGCAACCGGTGCAAAGGTCTCTCCAAAATCCAAGCCTTCAACTTGAGAGAACCCCTTTGCAACTAGTCTTGCCTTGTTCCTCACAACAACACCTTGATCATCTTGCTTGTTGCGGAACACCCACTTTGTTCCAATGACTCTTGCACCTTTTGGTCGCTCTTCAAGAGTCCAAACTTCATTGCGAGTGAAGTTGTTCAACTCTTCATGCATGGCATTGATCCAATCCGGATCTTTAAGAGCTTCTTCTACCTTGGTAGGCTCATAGCAAGAGACAAAAGAGTGATGAGCAATAAATAAAGTAAGTTTTTGAGATCGAGTCATCACACCCTTTGATGGACTCCCTATGATGAGATCTTGTGGATGATCTTGTAGGAGAGGTGTGTTTCTTCTATTGACCACTTGAGGAGGAGGTTGTGGAGCATCAATATCTTGTGCTTGTACCACCATTTGCTCATGAGAGATGTGAGTATCTTCATTTTCCACTCTCCCATCTTTTTCACCATCTTGTGGTACATTTGATGAAGAAGGTTGGTTAATGACTTGTACATCATCTTCATCATCTTTTGGCTTGATGTCTCCCACCAGAATGTTCTTCATAGCCTCCCTCAATGGTTCATCACCTACATTATCAAGATTCTCATGTGCTCCTTGGGAGCCATTAGATTCATCAAATTCCACATCATATGTTTCTTCAACCAAGCCGGTGGCATGATTAAATACTCTATATGCTTTGGACTTCAATGAGTAACCAACAAGAAAACCTATATCACAATGTCTTTGAAACTTTCCTAGGTGTTGCCGCTTCTTGTAGATGTAGCACTTGCAACCAAACACCCTAAAGAAGGAGACGTCCGGCTTCTTCCCATTGAGCAACTCATACGGTGTCTTGATAAGGAACTTTTGAAGAAATAGACGGTTGGATGCATAACATGCGGTGTTGATTGCTTCCGCCCATAGAGCTTCGGGGGTGTTGTACTCATCTAGCATTGTCCTTGCAAGGGTGATCAAAGTCCGATTCTTCCTCTCAACTACACTATTTTGTTGAGGAGTATAGGTTGTGGAGACCTCATGTTTGATTCCAACTTCATCACAATAAGCTTCTATGTTTGTGTTGTCAAACTCTTTGCCATTGTCACTTCTTATCTTCTTGAGCTTCACTTTAAATTCATTTTGAGCTCTCTTGGCAAACTTCTTGAAACAAGATGCAACTTCGGATTTGTCATGAAGGAAGAACACCCATGTATACCTTGAATAGTCATCCACAATCACAAGACAATAGAGATTTCCTCCCAAACTCTTGTATATTGTTGGTCCAAATAAATCCATGTGTAGGAGTTCTAGCACTCTTGGCTTTGGTTGGATGAGTGTTTGCAACTTACTTGCTGGCTTGACATGCACTACAAAGCTTGTCCTTCTCAAACTTCACATCCTTCAACCCTCTCACCAAATCATTCTTCATAAGCTTCTTGAGTGAGCTCATCCCAACATGAGCAAGTCTTCTATGCCATAGCCACCCAAGTGTTGTTTTGGTGAATAGGCAAGTCTTCAAGTTTGCATCTTCGGAGGTGAAGTCAACTAGATATAGGTTGTTGTATCTAAATCCATTGAATATCACTTGATTGTCATCTACCTTGGATACAACAACCTCCTTCTCGGTGAATAAGCATTGGAAGCCAAGATCACACAATTGCCCAACGGATAGCAAGTTGAAGCTCAATGAAGCGACATAGAGCACATTGGAGATGGAATGATCATTTGATATTGCCACTTTGCCCAATCTTTTAACCTTGCCTTTTGAATTATCTCCAAATGTTATTTTCTCTTGTCCATCTACCTCTTCATCTAGTGAGGTGAACATACGAGGATCACCGGTCATATGTTGAGTGCAACCACTATCAATAACCCAATGACTTCCACCGGTCTTGTAGTTCACCTTGCGTTCACCCTTGGCCATAAGGCATAGGTGTGTAGAGGATGATGGCGATGGTGGCGGTGAGGATGCAAGATCAATAGCAATGGCGGCCACCTTCTCATTGTCACTCTCATCATCGGATGATCCACTTGAGGAATCAATGTTCGTGAGCCAATCACCGACAATATAGGCCTTGCCACTCTTCTTCTTCTTGTAGAAGTCTCTCTTTTTGCCATCTCTCTTCTTGTATGGCTTGTTCTTTTTTTCATCTTCATCACTTGAATCATCTTTCTTGCCCTTGTTCTTGAACTTGTCTTTCTTGGGCTTTGTGCATTGATGAGCTAGGTGGCCAAGTTCGCCACAATTATAGCAATCCATCTCGGAGATTGGCTTTCTTCTTGAGCTAGTGAAGAACTTCTTCTTCTTGCCGTCAAACTTGATGCCACTCTTGTTTAGCTTCTTTAGCATCTTGGCGGTCTTCTTCACCATGAGAGCAAGACTTTCTTCATCATCTTCATCACTTGAGCTCTCATACTCAAGTCTTGCCTTGCCCTTATCTTGGCTAGCTTTGAATGCTAAGTCCTTCTCTTTCTTCTTTGTAGAGGATGAGCCATCTTGTGGCGTGATGTGCATGTACATCTCATGAGCATTGATCTTTCCTAGAATTTGTGTCGGTGTAGCGGCGGAAAGATCACCTTGATGTAGCACGGTCACAATGTGCCCATATTTGTCAATGGGGAGGACACTCAAGATCTTTCTCACAACGTCGGATGGTGACATTTGAGTAAGTCCAAGCCCATTGACTTCCTCTACAAGAACATTTAAACGAGAATACATTTCATTAGCACTTTCTTTGGGAAGCATCTCAAAAGAATTTAGCTTTTTAATCACAAGATGATAGCGTTCCTCACGCTCACTCTTGGTTCCCTCATGGAGCGCACAAACGTCCGACCATAGTGCATGGGCGTCTTTGTGGTTCCTTACACGATTAAACACATCTTTGCAAAGGCCTCTAAAGATGGTGTTGTGAGCCTTTGCATTCTATTTTTCATAGTTTACTTCATCGCCTTGAAGTTGTGCGGCATTCTTAGGTGTTGGGAACCCTTGAGAGGCGGCTCTAAGAATTCCAACATCTAGAGCTTCTAGGTAAGCCTCCATGCGAATTTTCCAATATGGAAAATCATCCCCTCGAAGATAGGAGGAGGTCCATCCCCGTGAGACATCTTGCTCTAAGCAGTTAGGCTTAAAAACGTGAGCACGAGGCTCTGATACCAATTGAAAGGATCAAGATGCCCAAGAGGGGGGTGAATTGGGCTAATTCTAAATTTTCTTGCAATAATCAAATCCTACGGATAGCCCAATTAACCCCTTATGCCTAGAAAAGTGTTTGTATCAAATCAACGCACAAAAGACTTGCAACCTATGTTCCAAACTTACTCTAGCATAGCAATTCTATGAATGTAAAGACAAGTATTGAATTGCTCAAAGTAAATACTTAAAGTAAATGCTTAAAGTAAATGGAGAGAGGAACGCGGCGATGTTTTGCCGAGGTATCGGAGAGTCGCCACTCTCCACTAGTCCTCGTTGGAGCACCCACGCAAGGGTGTAGCTCCCCCTTGATCCGCGCAAGGATCAAGTGCTCTCTACGGGTTGATTCTTTGACACTCCGTCGCGACGAATCACCCAAAACTACTCACAACTTGAGTTGGGTCACCCACAAGCTCCGCCGGGTGATCACCAAGCTCCCAACCACCACCAAGCCGTCTAGGTGATGGCGATCACCAAGAGTAACAAGCACAAACTCTCACTTGACCACGCGAAGCCTAATGAGAAGATGGATGCACACTTGTCTACTCTTGATTCACTAATGAGGTTTCACTCTTGGATTCTCAAATCACAAACACCTCACTAGGACCTTGCTCTTCTTGGCACTCACAAACGTGTTTCTCAGCTGTTGGAATGAGCAAAAGTGACTCCACTCACGAGTGGAGCTTCTATTTATAAGGCAGCCTGAAAAACGAACCGTTATGAGCTTCTGCGGGGTGACCGGACGCTCCGATCGTTTTGACCGGACGCTCCGGTCAGTTCAACCCGCGCAATAGTTTTCACGTGATGACCGGACGCTGTCAGGGTCCGGTCAGTACCGACCGGACGCGTCCGGTCGCTCTTGGATGCTTACTGTAAATGACCGGACGCTGGATACTCAGGGTCCGGTCACCACCGACCGGACGCGTCCGGTCGCACTTTCTCAAGTCTGGACCCTTACTGGAGTCGACCGGACGCTGGCCCTCAGCGTCCGGTCACATGACCTTCCAGCGTTCGGTCACACCAGACTTGTTCTTCACGGTCAAATGAACTGATCGGACCCTGCGGCCAGCGTCCGGTCGCACCGGAGCCAGCGTCCGGTCAGTATTTGACCCTCCATTCACTTCCAACTCTCGATCATATGTGAATGAAGTTTGCTCCAAAGGATCTTAGGCATTCATAGGAGCTACCTAGAGCTAGTTTTAACAAGTGTGCACCACACCTAACTCACTATACTCAACTAGGTCAAGCTACCCGTTCATACCCCCCCTTCATAGTATGGCCAAAGGAAAAACAAAGTCCTAAACTATTCTAAGTGTCTCTCCAACTTCAATTGACACTTAGAACTAGTTATCCTTAACCTTGTCGTCCATCCTTTGAAAACCGAAACGATTTCCATCGTAGGGGCATGACAACCTCAATTGCCCAATCGATCTCCATTACCATGACCTAACTTAATTGCCTCTGCAAAACACATGTTAGTCATAGTAATCTTGTATTGACATTAATCACCGAAATCCACTTAGGGGCCTAGATGCTTTCAGATAGGTCGACGTTTTTTCCTGACACTGACACATGGGGCCTATCCCATGGCAAATCTGTCCACTCCAACCAAATGCCCTTGCGTGGATCTGAAGTTGATTCGTAGCCAAACAGTTTCACTGTGGATCTCAGATCCACTAGTGGAGCTGCTCTACGGTGAATCATGAGTGGAGGAGTTATACCAAACATGATGGTAAAGCTAAATATTAGCCCATCTTTTAAAAATAGAGTAAACATGAGCTAATTATGGCCTAATAAGGGCTAATAAATTCTGATCACAAATTAGCCCCATTAGCTCTTATTAACCTAGAATTGTTTCTGGCTCCTTATACATATAGTTTTTTCTCAGAATTCAGAATCGGATACGGATCATGTTGGGTATGAGCTATTGATATCTATTCATATACATATCAAAATTTTGATTTTGAGTAGATTCAGATACGGTACGGATATCGGATTCAGATATTGACTGTCTATACAGAATTAGGAGATGCTAGCGCCTGGACCTAACGTTATCTGGTTCCACCCGTCCGATCGAACCCACAACAGAGGGAACCACCCATGCCCATGCCCTCCTGCACACACAGACGAGGACCGTTCGCGCCCCTACCGTCCGCTTCTCAAGCCCGCCGCCACACCACGCTCCATCCCTCCACTTCGCACGCACATGCCCGCCACCCCAGCAGCTACGGTAGTTGGGTCCCATTACAACATGTGCCATACCCGATCTACTTTTGCAACATCCAGATAAAACACTTACAACATATGTCTAAAACACTAGAAAAACACGTGTGTAGCCATTGCAAAAAAATATACAATATCTAGACGAAAAACTTGAGACATATGTTTGGGCAACTGAAAACACTTGAAAACATACGTTGGCAACATGCATGTATATGCAACATCCAGATAAAACACTTGCAATATACTTCTGAAATAGATGAAACATACACTTAAAACATACGTGTATAACCATTGCAACATGTGCAACATCCCGCTCTATTTTTGCAACACCGATATAAAACACTTGCAACATACCTCTAAAACATATGAAACACGTGAAACATATGTTTGCAACACGCGCTTTGAGCGTAATATCGCCTTGCTGTTTGGGAGAAGGCCGCGGCATGTCCGATGGAGAAGACCGTGGTGGGTCCACGTGCTCTAGAAGGCCGCAGCAGGCGAAAAGGTGCGGTGGAGAGGGAGGAAGATGAGCTACCGTGCTCTGGCATAGGGGACATGCCGGCTGGCGGAGCGGAGGTGCGGTGGAGAGCGTTGTCGCATAGGCGGTACGAGCGCGCGATCGGCGAGGCGGTGTGGGCGCGGCGGAGCGCAATCACGGAGCGCTGTCACGGCGCTGCGGTGAGGTAAGCATAGATAAGCTGCGGCCGTTGGGCTGGCACGGGCGGCCTACCATCGGGAGCGTCCGGTGCTGACGGACGCCCTATACCAAGAATTACCGTACAGAATTTTGATCGTTCTAGATGATATCGGAAAATATCCGTCTTGTTTCCGTCCCTCCTCCTGAAGACGAAATTTCATACCAAAATCCTTTTGTTTTTTTTTTTGTTTTTTTTTTTGGCTGACAGACATATCAGAGAGGATGCATATTTTAGAGCGTTCAGATACATACATCGTTATCATGTCGTACCAAGTGTTGGTGCATTTACCTAACCCGAATTCAGAGCCAAATCCTGCGCAGTCGGCGGATGCATATTGAAATGCTGTTTATCTAGTTGTTGCATTTTGATTTAATTGGCAATCACTAGATTTTTGTTAGAGGGTTAATTTGCAACTAGCGTTGCCATGCCTTCAATTATCCACCGGATCCTGGAAACAATGAAAAGACGAGTTGGCAATGCAATTCAGGAACATTATTCAGGCCCAACCCAAGAGGGACTCCCATTTTGTTAGTCAGCCGACGTGACGAGCTGGGAGTGGCAGGCACTGCTCTACGCCGGCAGCCGACGGCGGCCGGCGGTGACCGGTGAGCATCGAGCATAGAGCGGCTGCGCAGGGTGGGGACAGCGGCGGTGATAACGCCAGCGAGGAAGAAGAAGCGGAGACCAGGGACGTGGTTCTTGGGCTCATTATCTGTCGGAGGCTCAAACGGGACCAAGTGCCAACAATGTCCTGCCAACTACCTCATCAATTATATTTGTAAGTCATCACGAACCTACTGGTGGATGCGGGAACCATTCGTCGGCCTGACAGTCTTTTAGGACCGTCATGTCATGACACTACTACAGATATGAGATTTAGTCCCGGTTGGGAACCAGCTTTACTCCCGGTTTCCCAACCGGAACTAGCAATCCGGGGCTAAAGGTGTTGTTCTTTAGTCCCGGTTTGCCACAACCGGGACTAAAGATCCTCCCAACTTTAAAAAAAATAATGCCTCCCACCGCTGCGCCCTATGAGATTCGAATCCAAGACCTCATGCACTGTCTCACGCGTAGCTTACCACCCTACCTACACAACACATCTAACAATGGATGGGATACTTTCCTTTTGAACTAACCCATCCGGGGACCTTTAGTCCCCGTTGGTGTTACCAATCGAGACTAAAGGTTGGAGGACTTTTAGTCCCGGTTTAGCCGTTGGGCAGAGACCTTTAGTCTCGGTTGGAGACACCGACCGGGACTAAAGGCCTTCTAGTCCCGGGGGCAAACAAATACCGAGGCTAATGCCAAATTGGGACATCGTTCTAAAGTCTGTTCTCTAGTAGCGTGACATGCCCCCGCCTTCCCGGCACCCACATAGGTGAAGCGGCCATCCATATCCACAATGTGCGCAAACATTAATTAAAATTTCTCCTTTCCTATAGAAGAAGTCAGCTTTGGCTTTCTGATTAACCTCAACCTTTATGTGGGTGCCATCTATAGCACCTATGCATCCATCAAACCATGCTGCATATTCAGCAAGTTTCTGGCTAACTAGTGGGTAGTTCCTATCTGCTGGAACTAGTATAGTCTGTGCCCACCTATACATAAATTCTGCTAGTGCAGTTACCTTCCTACTAACCGTATCTAACGATCTTTCAAATCTATCTTTGTATTCTCTACTAGCAGACTGGTGGGCATAAGTCCAGACATACATGCCTAAAGCATCAACAGAATTACACTCGTCTGTAGATGGCAGCTCAAACGGAAGCAACATGTTATGCAAATGCATGAAGGTATCACGGGACATACGCAAATTGTCTATGCATTTTGTTGGATCGTCAAGAGTAAGTTTCATCCATTGCGCGCCGGTGGGTTTGGGTATGGGACAAGGAGGATTTACCGTAGGACTTTGCTGCGCCAGCAGGCCTTTCAACCTTCTCAGCACGACAGCTACCTTCGCCAAGTTCACCATGCCCGGTCCTTCACTGGAAGTGTCGCTATTGGACGACTCCTCATTGCTGCTCATGCTGCAAGATTGAAATGGACACAAACCAATAAGATATGACAGCATATATTGGCAAACAAACATGTGCTCATAAGTGATGTCCCGGAGTTTCTACAAAACAGTACAAAATCATTGCTTAATTTTTGACCGGCACTGATGCAAGGTCTGAGAGCAAAGGATCACAAGACATTTGGACTTGCAGAATTATTTCTATGTAAGAAAGTCATGCAGCCAGGGTATCATGCCAGTAATAATAAAAAATAATCACTTTCAATTACCTCAATACACGTGTAGCACGACCAATCAATTAATGTAATTTCTGGGACCCACCATCTCCTGCTGCCAAAGTTTACTAAACATGCTCAAATAAAAAAATTGACATCAAATTGAATGCAGATGGCGCTTCAACTAGAATGCTCACAATACGCCACACATCCAAGTGAACATAGTTCTCGACAACGGTCTTTATTACAAAGAACAAAAAGAACATAACGCTGACAAGGTGCATAAATAACTCAACATGCTCATGCTGGAAAACTAAAACAACTAAAGAAGCCGCAGGAGGAAGTATGCTGTTGATCACTTGGACTTGGAGAAAACAAAGTCCCACGAGACATTCACCCAGTTTAGCCGGCCCTCTTTTGTTTCCAAATCAAGAAAAGCCCAACGACGGAGCCTGTTGTTGCAAAGATTAAGGGCTTGGGGAAAGACTACATCACTCTCGTTGCAACCATCTTGCTTCAGAATCTAATTGACTTGGGCCATCTCCTTGGCATCAGTGGCTTGACGGGCCTTATGCGCCCTAGTATCCCTGATAATGTCGCTCAGGTCATCAAGGCAGTCATCAAGGGTTGGAGTCCTGCTACTCTTCTTACTACGAGGACCGTTAACGGAATGGTCCCTAGTGACTCTCTTGGAGGACTGACCAACACTACGTGGTTGTACGGGCTCGTCGGACAAGCCTTGAGGAGTCTGAGGGCTTACACTACTGGGTGTACGGTCAGGTTGATGTCCCCCTGCGGATACCAACTCGCCCCTATCACGTGGGGTGCGTCCCAAAATTAAGATTAGTTGCTCATAGCATTGTGGACGTCTAAACCTCTCACGAGCAGTTTGACTACTTTCCTGCACGTGATCCAGGGATGGCCATGTTAGTAGTCAGTTAGTGTGAACCTAAATGCTAAAAAAGAGTTAACGAAAATGGTGTAGTTAGTACCCCGGTGCCGGCGGCATACCAACCGGGGTCAGCTGTCACCTCTCCAGTATGCGGGTCATGGCCTAGCCCAGTATGGATCTCACCATCACGCCAATTGAAATACGCTCTTTTTTAGCTTGTTGTACTTGTTCTGGAGCTGTTTCTTGTTGTACCCGAGCCATGTGGCCTCGTTAAAGGCATGGTGGACATTTGTCCACCCGATAGGGGTTGGGGTATTGTTGCCCCAGTGACATAGGTTTTTCTGCTGAGTGATTAGCTCAAGAAACAATGAGCAGGCTCTGTCATCCCAGCTAGCACGATCTCGATTCATCTGATGCAATGTTCAACATTCCGATGTATTATGTACATGGATGATATGGAAATGGAAAAAAAGATGTTCCTAGCATTACGCAAAGAAGGGATTGGGCGAAGGAAAAGGGAACTTGCCTTTCCAAAACGCTTGCGGCGTTTTGAATGGAGGTTGTACTGCCTGGCTGCAGGTGGAGAGCACGACGAAGTCGACGACGCTGCTAGTGTGGGCAGCGTTGAGCTCCAGCGGATGAAACATCCCTAAATTCTCTGGAGCGTAAACATAGAGCATAATGTTTAGGTTCAACAAAACATAATGCATGAACAGCAGGCGATAGTACTCTTAAAATCGTCTAGCAAGTTGTGCATATGAACATTATAAACCATACAAGATTATTATTTGTGAACTAGGCAGTAAGCACATATGAACTCAAATTTGTAGCCGCCAACAGATATACACATAGAAATAGGACGCTATCAAAATACAAATGGGGTACAAACTCAAGAAAGCAATTACAACAGTTAAGTTAAAACAAATATAACAATTAGAGAGGAGGAGTAAGCCAAACTCACCACTAATGGTAGCATATTTCAAAGATAGCTCAAATCAAAGGAAACAACGCCCTTTCTTAAGCACAGGAAGGACAAGAGGCCAAACTATTACAATAGGAAAGATGATTGCAAAACCAACTAGCATCGTACAATGCAGGATATTTACTATCGAGCTCTTGTGATGCATGTATCCAAGACAACCAGTGTTCTCAGGATCCAAGAACACAAACTGGCAATAAGTAGTTTACTAAAGGACGCATGAATTACTAACCTTCTACAGGTCGAGCTGAACCTAGAACACCAATTAACAAAGTCTTGTCTTGTTTGGAATTGTACAAGAACGTACTACAACACTGATCACCAATTTAGGACTGCACCAGCTTCGTCATCCTGCACAATTCGGAGGCAACACAGGACGGAACACGTCAACAATAAGTTATGTATGATCAACAAAGTTATGTTCAACGTAGATCTGAAATACGAACCTTCTCAGTGGGCGGATCAGAAACACTTGGAAGGAGCTGTCGTCGACCGGGTCGTGGCGGTGATGGGGGTGGGGCGCGGGGGAAACCTACAAGACGAGGCTGTGGGGCTTAGATCCGGCCGGATGAGACGGCGACGGCGTGGGATCCGGGAGGTACCTTGCTGGAGGCAGTCGGCGTCGATGGAGGCGGGTTCGGGGAGGGAGGCGGAGCTCAATGTCAACGAGGCTGTCGACGGCGAGACTCGGCGTCACAGCGCACAGAGGCGGGCGGGGACCGATCCGCTGACCAACGATGGGGCCCGGCGACGCGGCGGTCACGACCGCCGAGACTCGCGCGCAGAGACACGGACGAGCGACGAGACTACAGCGGAACCCTAGCCCCACAAAGCGAAGGGGAAAAGAGGAGGGAGGGAGTGGCACACAATGCCTGAGACATCACTTTTTGTCCAGCTGAGCTAGACTGCCTAACGGCTGGGCTGATAAGCACGAGCACATCCAGCGCCAGCAAACCGTTTCATGCCAACCGAACAGGGTGACCAAAGCCCAAGCAAGCTCTCCTCTCATCAAAAGAGAAAAAGCCTAAACAAAGCGAAGCCCAACCCGTCAACGAGCAGAGGAGAGAGGGGACGCGAAGAGGCGAGGCGAGGCGAGGCGAGGCAAGGAGAGAGAAAGTTCTCGAGCTCGACGAGCGCCGCGCGAGGAGAGAGAAGGGAGATGAGCGGCGAGGCGGCAGCCGTGGGCGGCGGCGGAGGAGGCGAAGGAGAGGCGAACGGGATCCCGCCGAACGTCACCATCTACATCAACAACCTCAATGAGAAGATCAAGCTCGAAGGTCTCCTCTTCCCCCCTCCCTCTCCTCTCCTTCTAAACCCTAGGGATTTATCTCGATTTCTTCCTTAGTTTTTGCGCCTCCGTCGGGAGACTTGCACCTTAGAAGGTCGATTTGGGTGCCGTGCCCTGGGCGCTGGGCAATGGAGATCTCTCTGGCGTTTTTAGTGGATGTGGTGTGGGCTGCTGTTGGTCCATGGATCGTGTATGTGTGAGTGTATTGTGCCCGACCAGCCTGTTCTGTGTGATGGTCATGGTGTGCTTCAGGTATTTGCAATTGATAGGCGCGGATGCTGTTGCTGCATTTGGGGTGCGGATTTTGTGGGGCTCCTTTTTGTACTATCGAAATTGTGTTAGATATAAGTGAGGTTGTGCTTAGTTTGATGCTTAAGTTTTTTGCTTAGGCGGCTATATCACACACTCTTTGTCATGGCAATATTCTTTTTTTATATACTTGCTGCTGGAATTGAAATATCTGTTTGAAATTAGAACCTCAAGAAGACTTGCACTAATGTTGGTGTTTATGTTCGTTCTTAATTTTATCCGATGATTTTGTTATAGCTGATAGTAATTTGATTAAATCCTTGCAGAACTTAAGAAGTCCCTAACCGCCGTTTTTTCCCAGTTTGGGAAGATTCTTGATGTTGTCGCTTTCAAGACATTGAAGCATAAAGGCCAAGCTTGGGTTGTCTTCGAAGATGTCACATCAGCGACTGAGGCTCTGAAGAGGATGCAGGGCTTTCCCTTCTATGACAAACCTATGGTGAGTTTCATCGCCTCAATGCAACTGCCCTGCAATATGCTGCTGTCTTTGGCCTAATGGGCAGGTTTATTGGGTTTTGTGAAATACATGTTGAGAAAAGAACATGTATTGTTCTCCTTTCTGTCATTCTTTTATGGCTTCAGGAAACCAGCAAAAGCGTATTGGCAATCTTAAGGCCACCTTATGTTGTATTTACCCGTGCCAATTTTAAGACCTGTGATTAATAAATTAGTTTGTTAGGGTTACGTGCTGTAGGTACATTAACGCTTCTTTTGAGATGATTCTAAACTAAATCAAACTATGCCATGTTGTAAGCATTCAACTCGTTATGGTCTGCAAGTGTATTTTCGTCTGCGTGGCTGCATTGCATTTAGGTTCCATCAAACTGTGTCACCGACTCACCATTATATTTTCTATTGCATTATTTACTCCTGAAACCTTTATTGTTTGAATTCAGAGAATTCAATATGCCAAGACCAAGTCAGATATTGTAGCAAAGGCCGATGGCACCTTTGTGCCTCGAGAAAGAAGAAAGAGGGTCGATGAAAAACGTAAGATGCTGGCTAAAACACCCTTCTACATTTCTTGTTTAACTGATGTAATGATGTGCCCTTATGTGTCAATGCTTTAGCTCTTCTAGACTAAATTGATGTTCACTGCTTACTTTTACTGGGAGACAATATAATTTAGCTTAGTTTAATCAATTACATATTAACAGTTCAATGCTTCCCAGTGTACTTCATAAGACCGATTGACATGTCTTCTGAAAGTGGACTAAATACGAGTCACAAGAATTCTAATGTCTCTTTCATGGTTTCTCTTTGTTGCTGGAGAAATGATATGGCACGTAGTGTTACAAATACTCGGAATTAATCAATTAACTGGGGTATCAACATGTTCTTGTGGTCCACTCATTGAATATGAAGCTTTAATCAGTATGTAATGGTAATTGGCAACAATTCTCGAGCTTTGTAACAGGAAGCTATTATGAATGCATATTTTTAAACCAAGATCAGCATTTCCCTACAACAACAACATAGCCTTTCAATCCCAAGCAAGTTGGGGTAGGCTAGAGTTGAAACCCATCAAGAGCCTCAAATCACGGTTCAGGCACTTCAATAGCTGCTTTCCAAGCACTCCTATTCAAACATAGATCTCTGGGTATATCCCAAGCTTTCAAATCTCTTTTTATTGCCTACCGCATGTCAATTTCGGTCTTCCTCTATCTCTCCTCAAATTATTAGCTTGGCTTAGGACTCCACAATGCACTGGTGCCTCTGGAGGTCTCTTTTGGATATGGCCAAACCACCTTAACCGATGTTGGACAAGCTTTTCTTCAATTGGTGTTACCCCTAGGCGATCACGTATATCATCGTTCCGAACTCGGTCCATTCTTGTGTGACCACAAATCCATCGCAACATACGTATTCCTGCAACACTCAGTTGTTGAACATGTCGAATCTTTGTAGGCCAGCATTCTGCTCCATACAACATAGCCGGTCTAATTGTCGTTCTGTAAAACTTGCCTTTTAGCTTTTGTGGTACCCTCTTGTCACAGAGAATGCTAGAAGCTTGTCGCCACTTGATCCACCCTGCTTTGATTCTATGGCTAACATCCGCATCAATATCTCCATCCCTCTGTAGCATCGATCCCAGATACCGAAAGGTATCCTTCTTAGGCACTACTTGACCTTCCAAACTCACATCTCCCTCTTCCTGTGTAGCTCCGTCAAAGTCATGTATTCGGTTTTAGTTCTGCTCAATTTAAAACCTTTAGACTCAAGGGTCTGCCGCCATAACTCTAGTTTCTTATTTACTCCCGCCTGGCTTTCGTCCACTAACACTACATCATCAGCGAACAACATACACCAAGGGATATCGCCTTGTATGTACTTGGTAACCTCATCCATTACCAAGGCAAAGAGATACGGGCTTAAGGCTGACCCTTGATGAAGTCTAATTTTAATCGGGAAGTAATTTGTGTCACCGTCGTTTGTTCGAACACTAGTCATAACATTGTTGTACATGTACTTGATGAGGGTCACGTACTTTGATGGGACTTTATGTTTGTCCAAAGCCCACCATATAATATTTCTTGGTATCTTGTCATAAGCCTTCTCCAACTCAATGAAAACCATGTGGAGGTCCTTCTTCTGCTCTCTAAACCGCTCCATAACTTGTCTTATTAAGAAGATTGCTTCTGTGGTTGACCTTCCGGACATGAAACCAAATTGGTTTGTTGATATCTGTGTCGTTCCTCGCAGGCGTTGCTCGATGACTCTCCCATAGCTTCATAGTGTGGCTCATCAACTTAATTCCCCGATAATTAGTATAACTTTGGATATCTCCCTTGTTCTTTTAGATTGGTACCACTATGCTTATTCTCCACTCCTCAGGCATCTTGTTCGATCGAAAGATATTGTTGAACATCTTGGTTAGCCATACTATAGCTATATCCCCGAGACATCTCTACACCATTTGATTGGGATACCATCAGGGCCTATCGCTTTGCCCCTTTCATTCTTTTCAAGGCTTCTCTGACCTCCGATTCTTGAATCCTCCGCACAAAGTGCCTATTAGTGTCATCAAACGAGTCGTCCAGCTGAACAGTGTTCTCGTTCTCATCATTGAACAATTTATCAAAATACTCTTGCCATCTATGTCTGATCTCATCCTCCTTCACCAAGAGCTGCTCCCTCTCATCCTTTATGCGCTTGACTTGGTTGAAGTCTCTTGTCTTCCTATCGCGAGCCCTAGTCATCCTATAAATATCCTTCTCTCCTTCGTTCGTACTCAAACGTTGGTAAAGGTCCTCATAGGCCCGCCCTTTTGCCTCACTCACCGCTCGTTTTGCAGTCTTCTTTGCCACCTTGTACTTCTCTATGTTGTCTGCACACCTGTCATGATACTAGAGCTTATAGCACTCCTTCTTTTCCTTAATAGCCTTTTGCACATCTTCATTCCACCACCGAGTGTCTTTCTAATTGCATCCGCTCCCTTCGGTCACTCCAAGCACCTCTGAAGCAACCTTCCGAACGCATGTTGCCATCTTCTCCCACATGCTGTTTGCATCGCCTTCATCCTTCCAAGGGCCCTCTTCAATGACCTTTTCCTTAAAGACCTTTGATGCCTCCCCTTCTAATTTCCACTTCGTTCTAGCAACCCTAGCTTGTTTGTTCCCACGAGCTTGCACCAGAAAGCGGAAGTCAGCCATCACCTGTTTATGTTGAGCGACCACACATTCTCCAGGTATCACTTTACAGTCCACGCATGTTCGTTTATCCCTCCTTGTAAGGACAAAGTCGATTTGACTAAAGTACTGGCCGCTATTAAAGGTCACTAAATGGGATTGTCTCTTACGAAAGAAAGTGTTAGCTATCATCAGATCAAAAGCTATAGCGAAGTCTCAGACTTCCTCTCCCTCCTGGTTCCTACTACCATATCCGAAACCCCCATGAACCTCCTCGAAACCTGCACTTGATGTACCTACATGGCCATTAAGATCATCTCCTATAACGAGCTTCTCGCTATTAGGGACAGCTCTAACCAAGCAATCTAAGTCTTCCCAGAAAAGCCGTTTAGCGCACTCATCATGGCCTACTTGGGGGGGCATACGCACTAATTACGTTTAAGAACATATCACTAATGAAAAGTTTAACTAAGATGATCCTATTCCCTTGCCTTCTCACCTCCATCACACCATCCTTGAGGCTCTTATCAATCAAAACTCCTACTCCATTTTTATTTGAAGTTGTCCCTGTGTACCAGAGCTTGAAGCCGGTATTGTCCACCTCCTTCGCCTTCTGCCCCTTCCATTTAGTCTCTTGGACGCATAAGATATTTACACGCCTCCTAACCGCTGTGTCCACTAACTCTCTTAACTTACCCGTAAGGGACCCTACATTCCAACTACCTAAACGGATCCTAGTTGGCTCGACTAGCTTCCTTACCCTTCGCATCCGCCGAGGTAGGTGTGAAGACCCTTGTTCATTTTGCACCACACCCGGGCGTCGATGTGGCGCGCCACTAAGGATGCGACGACCCGATCCTTGCTCACTTGACACCGTGCCTAGATCGCGACATGGTGCGTCACGGGGGTGACGACCCGGCCCTTGCTCATTTAACACCATACCCGGGTTCTGACATGGCGCGTCGCTAAGAGGGTTACGCCCCAACAGTATTCTTTTGTGTTTCATCTCCATAAAAGTGGCTAAGTTTTTATATTGGCTCGTCGTGCCTAACACAACCCTCCTCCTTTACTAGGGCTTGGGATCTGCTATGCTGGGACACCAAAGGCGCCCCAGCATAGGCGGAGTTGAGATCAGCATTTCCCTATTACTAGAAAATAATTTTGGATTATGGATTGGCTATTTTTCTTTGTGGAAAATGCATTTTGTGTGGTCCAACATACGTTTTTGTTTCTTTTATTAGGATGTGATTACTAAATTGAATAGAACTTATAGAAGTATTTAGGTCAATGAGGAGGCTCTCTCCCAACCAGAAAATTAGTTATCTGTTCTGCACGCTACACATAAACTCTGAAGAAAGAGTTGCAATTTGTTAGGAAGAACTCATGCTTAAAGCTATGGGCTTATGAAACTTTGTTCACATTCTTTTTTTTCTTTTTGGAGCACAAGCATCATTAATTTCCCTGCTCTTGAATATTGCCAGCTGAAAAGAAGCAGAAGCGCGAGCACCACTATGATGCTAGTCAAATTGGCATGGGTGTAAATGCTTACCCTGGTGTTTATGGGGCTCCACAGGTGAGTTATATTCTGCTTCATTGCTTTTTTTGTCTTTTTCATGCAAAATATTGTGCATGTGGCATGTAAGAGTAGACCCTTTGTCTTTCTCTTTAGGAGGTGAGGGCTTGTGTTCTGAGCCCTGACCATGTATTGCATATTGCTTCACCACGGGCACCAATATCCACTCATCTTAGTTCCTCATAATTTTATAATTCTTTATGACAAGTAAATTTTCCATGGCTGTTCATGATCCAGTTTCTGATTGCGTAATCATGTTAGTGGAAGACTTTTGATGTAAAAGTATTGAACATTGATCTGGCATGCAATATAGCTTGGGTTTTAAGCTGATAATGTCATAGCTTGAGTTTTAGTGATTAGTGTTATGATAGGAAAGCTCCGTAGTTGATGCTGTTAACTGCTTTCACATTTGACTGCATTCCTCCATCACTTGATATGATTCCCTCAACTTACATTACTTGACTTGTTTTTCTAACTTACATTACCTGACTTGTTTTTCTGTACCAGCTCACCCAGATACCTATAGCTGGAGGACAGAGGGTCATGATGCCAGAGATTATCGTACCAAACAATATCCTGTTCGTCCAAAACCTGCCACACGAGACGACACCCATGATGCTCCAGATGCTCTTCTGCCAGTACCCTGGCTTCAAGGAGGTTCGGATGATCGAGGCGAAGCCTGGGATTGCTTTCGTGGAGTATGGGGACGAGGGGCAGGCCACTGCTGCCATGAACAACCTTCAAAGCTTCAAGATTACAAAAGAAAACCAGATGGTCATCACATACGCGAAGAAGTAACGAGCTCCCGAGCTGTGTTGACCTGATCTGTGAAATATTGTATTCCGAGTTTTTGCACAACTGGTAGATTTCCTTCATATTTAGGTAGACAGCATCCTGAACATGTTACTTGTACCTCGCTTAGCTGCAGCTATGTGCACTTCAGGAACGGAGATGAAATGCAAACTGTTATTTTTTTCGCTCCCTCATGTATTCACACGTTGCAACTGCTCCACTATATTGGGTATTTCTTCTAAATTGGGTATTTGTTTGGAGAAGATTCTATTCAACCTGATCCAGAGTAAAGATAGAAATGAACCTGCGATCGTGGCGATCATGGAGCGTTGGCACAGAAACCCCGTAAGAATCAATACTATGTCATTGTACAGCGGCAGACAATGATTTTGCTGACGGAGTTCGTCCTCAACGGGAACCTCTGACCCTTTGATCTGGCAGAGTGCAACGTCCAGTCCTACCAAACGTATGCTTACGGATTGCCTTCGATGCATGCAAGCTCTCCTGTGCATGCGTTTCTTCGTGGAGATGTTAAACAATCCAACATACTTCTTCACAACAATCAGGTAACAGAGTTTTATGACTTTGATTTGGAACACCCAGGCTGCTTAGCTCTGTATGAATGTCGACAAGGACCAAATGAGGTCTTTTTTATCAAAAATATATACCCCATCTTTTCCAAATTATAAGAAATTTTGGTTTTTCTAGATACATGATATGATTTTACTATATAGTTAGATATATCTTATGTCTAGATACGTAATAAAGCAATGTACCTAGAAAAAGCTAAAACGTCTTATAGTTTGTAGCGGATGGAGTATTATATGGGGGGGGGGGGGGGGGGGGGGGGGGGCAACAAAAAAATGCACAATCAAACATCGATTAGGGGTCTTCGTTCATGTCTTCAGACCATGTAAAAACTAAAAGGCAATTGCTTGTTCCCTTGACGTGTCAGATCATAAAAAACATGTACACAGTTTTATAGGGCATAACATAACATTTGGTCACCTAGAGGTTCATGGTCACTACAAGGTAAACTGTAGAATCACACTCCTCACACCCTTTCAAGCTCGGTGATGTGCTTGCCCAGCTGCTCCTTCAGTTCTTTTCGCCACCCTTCAATCAACTTCTCGTGCTTGGCAATAAGCTCAGACTTGGTCTTCAGTTCTTCCTCCATTGTCGTAATCTCCTGTGCAGTGCAAAACCAAACATGTCAACAAGATGAGAGATATTGGGTGGGTAGGTATCCTAATTAAGACCGGCAACTATGCACATGTGATTCTCTCAGTCTCAACTACTACCAAGGCATTTTTACAGAAACGATTGCATGAAAATTTCATGTGCACAGAAGGTGTATGAATGTACTTGAAAATTCCATTGGGAACATTGTTTTCTAGAAGTGAGGATTCAGCCAGGCTATCAGTTCTTTCAATAATAAACACTTTAATTTCGAGTTAAAAGACATCCTATTCAGTACACAAGTTAATCAGAAAATAACAAAAATATTCCAATTTCCACTACATTCAGTGTCAAATTTTGCTGGGTTACATAGTTATCTTTATGTAACAAAAAGAGGTGATGCGAGAATAGGATCAAGGAGCCTTTGTAATAAAGTTTATACTGAATGTAACAAACTGCCTGTAGCAAGTAGCGATAGGTGAGATTTAGAGTGAGCTTTCCTAAGGATAGCACCAACCACAAAAGATTATTTGGGCTCATCGAAACATGTGAAAGGTGAATACTCCTACCAATGAAAACTTGTAGTAATTCTCCGTAACCAGTCCCCACTTCAATTTAACCACCCTCCTTAATGCACTCTTATAACTATATAAGAAGATGAAGTGAAATATACCTTCCGAAGCATCTCTTCTGGAGTTGGCTGATCCTCACGCTGCAGGCTGATGAAATAAGACTGGAGCTTCTTGGCAGCTTCCATGAAATCCCTGGCGTGCCTCTCAACATCAACTGTTCAATTCAGTAGAAACTGCAACACTTAAATATCCTGTTTGGCAGGAACAAATGACAAAATGCAATTTAACTTCTCTAACTAAATAACCATTGTGCACTATTTAAGTCGGTATCTAAAAAATGGGATTATCTTGGTACTCCCTGATTGCAATGTGATCTGAACAGTTGATACAAGTTTAGTTCTCCTCAGTCTGAGGACCTAATCAACCAATCACTACACAATTTCCAGGGCACAAGAAAGATCCAAAATCTTCCTCTAGACTAGAAGGAGCAAGACCCCCTTATCCATCTCGTATTCTCGTAGGCAACAAAACAACGAACACCTGGCGCGCGACGGCGCCGTGGACCGAACGAACACCACGAGGCTTGGCCGGTGCCGCAGCAGTGCAGATCAAAGTCGATAGGAGGAGAGGGAGGAAGCGATGGGGGGGTCGGCGGTCCGTACTCTGGTGGGACGACTGGAGGGAGCGGTCGACGGCCTGGAGCTCGCGCGCGGGGAGGCACGGCAGCAGCGCGGCCTCCAGCGCCGCCACGCACGCCAGCATGTCCTCGCGTCCGCCCGCCGCCGGAGCCTGCTGCGCCGGTGGCGGGGGAGGCGTCTGCGCCGGCGACTGCGACGGCGTCGGGTCAGCCATGCCGGAGAGGGAGAGGGGCCGAGAGAGATTTGGAGCGCTTTGGGCCTCCGATTTGCTTTTGACAAGGAAACTACCGTTGGTTTGAGGACGGACGGCTAGGAGCCTAGGATTGGTTTACAGAGGGCGTGTTCTGGGCCTGGATGGGCCGAGGCTGTGTGGCTGAAGGAAAGCATAGTTTGTTCAGGCTGACAATTTTCTGAAATATATTTTTTCCTTTTCTTTGATAGTATTTTTTAGATAATTTCTTTAATAGTATAAAAAAATAGTATACGGGACGTCTAGCTCCCGGACATCCGACGCCAGCAATGCGTTCGGACGCCCCGCGCCTGCTGCCCACCCTGTGTCCGGCTTTCTCGCGTAGCGCCCACACGTGCTCCTTCCCTGTGCCTCCGTCGCTAGGTCTCGATTTAACCACTTGTGGGGGGATTTATCGCGCCCGCTGCCATTAGGAGGAGCAGTGATGGGCCCCACGCCTGGCTGCGCACTTCTGCTGCCCGCGTGCTGCTGCTGCTGAATGACCGTATCTAGCTAGAATAAAGAGGGAGGGAGAGAGAGAGAGTTGTCGAGCATGCATGCAACTTTGTGCTCCATGCCCAACATGCATGCAGCTTCGTGCTCCACGCCTAGCTTTGTGCATGCGGGGACCACTGCACATGAGGGGACCACCTCTGCCTGTGCCCCCTAGCCGCACCTACTGATGAAACACTTGGAACGTAAAAAGCATTTGTTGCACACATACGTCCAAAGTAGATGAAATATTTACAACATACGCTTGCAACATATGTGTATAGACACTGCATTACTGCAACATATGAAACATCCAGATAAAAACACTTGCAACATACGTTTAAAACAGCTGAAACATTTGAAACATACACTTGCAACATATGTGTGAAAACATATGCAACATTCAGATAGAACACTTGCAACTTGCAACATGCATGATAACACTTGCTGCAACAGAAGACTAAAATAGATGAAATATTTTGTAACATACTGTTGCAACATATGCATGTGTGAAAAAATACACAACATCCAGATCAAAACGCTTTCAACATACGTCTGGAAACAGATGAAACAATTTGAATAAACGATTGCAACATGCATCAGAAACACTTGGAACATATGTAACATGTGCAATCCCCCCGATCTACTTTTGCAACATCCATATGAAATGATCACAACATACATTTGAAACGTCTGAAACAATTAAAACATACATTTGCAACATAGGGGGGAGAGGTTTGGGCCGGTCGACGAGGTGGGAGCCGACGGCGAGCGGCTGCACGTGAGCACCACCTAGCGCCAACACCAGCACCAGCGGTGCGCACGAGCACCACCACCACCACCGCTAATGGCACTAGGGGCGACGACCGTGGGGGATGGGGACGGGGAGTGCCATGGCCGCCGGGGTGAGAGGGACCCGCGTCGGGGTTGGGGAGAGCCGTCGACTCCCCTGCAACACCACCATGCCACCACCATGGATCTCGCTCGTGCTCCATGGATCTTGCCGGGGTGGGGGAGACGACCACCAAATCCATGGGCGTTGGGCGCTCCCGGTGGGTGAGAATGCTGGGGTGGGGGGAGGGGCGCCATCGGGGTGGGGGAAGGAGGACGCCGGATGGGGGAGGGTGCACGCTGGGGTGGGGGAGAGTGCACACCTGGGTCGGTGAGGGCGCTGCCGTCGGCCGGGGAAGCAGCCATGACCGTGCGTCGGGGTAGGGCAGGGCGCGAGCGCAGAAGGATGGGGAGGAGGAATTGAGGGATAAGATTTTTGGGTGTGGGAGTGAGCAGAGGGAGGCGTCCGTATGAATGGGGATTTGTTTTTTGTTTGGGGCCCGCTCCGGGGAGCCACGTATGGACGTAGAGTCACGAACGGACTTTCGGATAGAAGCATTATCGAATAGTATATGGTAATATGGATCGGTCATGGACTCATAGTCATCCTTGCAAATTTTACACACCACCAAGCAATTCTTTCGTTTACCCAAAAAATGGGGGGAAAATCTTGTAGTATCTTTGTCTCAACCTTCAAAAAACCCCATTCAATTCGCTACCAATAATATATAAGCTAATAAAGCCTATTTTTAATATATAAGTATGAGAAGATCAAGACTAAATGGTATAACCTTGAGTCCGGTTTCTTGGTGTAAAAGGCAACATTGAGGTTATGATGATATATGCATTTGAATGTTACTCACCTAAGGAGGCAAGGAAACTTGCAAACTCAAGGCATCTGCTGTGTGTGCAATGCCACAATGGGACATAAAACATTCCTCCACATTTAGAATTGTTTTTTTTTACCGCTGGAGCTAGAAGATTTGTTAATTTTCTGTCCAATTTTCCCTAGATGGAGTAACACATATGTATGCCACTGGTTCATGCTGATGATATTAGAATCATGGTGGAGGATGGTAGCTGCCGTGAGGAATGGTTACTAGATGAGCAATCTTGAGAGCACGAACGAGGGCAACTTCGTAGAGATAAGGGCGAGCACTAGTTCCACGTGCCTGTGGAGATGAAAGATAGGACTCGATAACATTTTCCTGAACACACTAAGGACACACGAGGAATAGACATTGCGTTCTTGGCGAGAAAACTCAAAGAAGGGAGATATCATAGCGAGAAGAAGACTAGAGCCCAGGGGACGGTGGCATGTGAAACATTGTTTCTTCGCATATTAATGTAAGCTGGTATGCCTATGTGTTATACCATGACAAAAATAGCACATCTTCTTCATCCAACAGAAAGCAATTCTAAATTGACACTTAAAGAGCAACTTATAAGGATGACGCATACTGAATGAAATAGTTAGAGATCACTAATAGGGCATTACCACTAGCGAAGGGCACTAGAGGCAAAGTTGGGCGCTTGCCCTCCTTTCTCCATGCACTAAGCACTAAAGGTCCTCAGCCTGTTCACTTGCTCGTATCTGGCTTATAAGCCATGGCTTATTAGCCAACGAACAATATTTTTCTCTCACACCAAACTAGCCAACAGGACTTTTAGCCATGGCTTATAAACCAAACCAGCCCAAACGAACAGGGCGCCTGTGTTTGACATGCAGAAGTAAGGTGAGCTAACTACGACGTAGATGAAGTGCTATGTGAGAGTTGTAGTTGCCCCCCTTGTTTAGCTTCATGCTCCGTCGCTGGTTATTACAATGTGCTTGGCGACTACCACAGTTGGGTCTTGTTTGGTATGGCTTCTGTACAAATGGTTTCACCTAAGAAGCCAGAGAAATGAGAGAAGTCATGGTTAGGTGGCTTCACTCTTCTAGTAAAAAAATGGTTTCTTGCCTCAAACTTCTCTCACAGAGTAGTTTTATTTAGCCAGTATTTGATAAGGCTTCATCCAAGGTGCTTAGGACATGTTCCTGTAGTCTAAAGTTTAGCAGACTAAAGTTAAGGACTAAAACTTTAGCTTACTTATGTAGTCTAAAGTTTTTTTGTGAAATTGACTAATCTTTAAACATCATTTTAACCTTTCTGTTAACAAGAACTAAAATGGTCTTTAGTTTAGTGGCTAAACTTTAGACCATGGAAGGGCCTTAAGCCCTTTGGAACTGCCAAAGAGGGCTTATCGTTCGATCTGGCAAGTCGTCTACGCCACATGATATGAAGACCCAAAATGGACTTCAACGAGCTAAGACCAAACTAACTTAATTAGTAAACGGGCCATAAATTTCTATTTCCATGTCCCGTCAAGGCCCACATATGCAGCCCAATAGCCCACTAACTCAAAACCCTAGCAGCAGCCCCCGACTTCCTCTCCCCCACACTATAAAGCTCCTCCGTTGCGCCGCCGCCACCCTCCTTCCCGAGCAGGAGGCGGTCAAGGTAAGCAGCAGCAGCAGGAACCCTAGCGCCGCCGCATCCGCAGCCATGGTGAGCACCCGTTCGTTTCCTTGCAACCTCCCTTTCCAGAGGATTTCTACGCTGTTTCCTGACGCTGATGTCGCGCGCGCTGTGTCTTAGGGTATCGACCTCGTCGCCGGCGGGAGGAACAAGAAGACCAAGCGCACCGCGCCCAAGTCCGACGACGTCTACCTCAAGCTTCTCGTCAAGGTAAGCGGCCTCGTTTAGTGGTTTTCTAACATTCCCGAGCGAGGCGGCGATGCTGGCTTCGGTAGATCTATCCGTGGTCGAGTTGTTTGGTTCTGAAAATGCTTGTGATTTGTAGTTTCGTACTGTTATAATAGCAATAGCATCAATTTCGTGAGGATTTGCTTGTTGTGCAGGTGTAGTAATCCTGTAAGCTTCATCAGCTTGACGAGACTTTTTTTGGAAGATAAAAGGATTCGTTTTCTATTCATTTTGTTTCGTAGATAGATGTACGATACTTTTTGTGGGTATCTGCTTGCCCTTTATCAAAAGTGTCGTCGTGTCGTTCTAGGTTTGTATGTATGCCGTGATTTGACCTGTGTTATGATGGGGTGCAGCTCTACCGTTTCTTGGTCAGGAGGACCAAGAGCAACTTCAACGCTGTCATCCTCAAGAGGCTCTTCATGAGCAAAACCAATCGCCCACCAATCTCCCTGCGCCGCCTCGTCAAGTTCATGGAAGGAAAGGTATGCAGTTGGCACCCACTTGAGAACAGTCTGTTATTCCAAAATGTAATGTACCGTGCTGGTCTCTTTTTGTGCACCTGCTATGTCCTTGTCAGGTTGTTTTTATGTATGTTAATAGTAGTGGATGAAAAATTGCTGAATAGCAAAATGGTTAATCTAGCTTCTTCACATTTAGGTTGGTACATTGGGTATACTGACCATGAATATGGTGCTGAAATAGTGTATAATATGTTAATAGGAGGAGAAGAACATTGCTGTGATTGTTGGCACAGTCACAGATGACAAGAGGATCCAGGAGGTTCCAGCAATGAAGGTTACTGCCCTGAGGTTCACCGAGACAGCAAGGGCCAGGATTGTCAATGCTGGTGGGGAGTGCCTCACATTTGACCAGCTTGCTCTCCGTGCTCCACTTGGCGAGAACACGGTATGTTTTGTTTTTGATGTTTGAAAGTTTGTCTATTTTATCTGCACATGTTTTTAATGGTACAAGTTGAGTGAACATTAGTCTGCACGTCTTAAGCCATAGTAATTCTCAACAGATGTCAGCCTTATGGGCCTAACAATCATGAAGTGTTATTGTTAGTCATGCTAGTACTGACATTTCTCTTGTCGTTTGGCAGTTTTTAAGATTCCTTACGAAAGCAAGGATTTCAACTGTGTTTTAAGCTATTTCCATTTGTTGTTTGGTCTTGTTTTCTGGTTCCCAGTGATGGTATGTATATATATATATATGAACCATGCTAATACTGATGTCTTTTGACGATTATAACAATGCTGAGGGAGCTTTCTGTTAAAATTTATTTGACTCACCTAGAACATTGAGTTCTTCATACTTGTGAGCTTCTTAACTTTTTTGGTTCTGCTAGTTGAATTTTTGAGCAATTATGTAGTCTTGAATGATTTTTGCGATGATGATAATCTTTCTACCCAGCTCATTATGAGACTTCCCTCTGTGGGCTGTCATGATATGTGCTTTTTCCATTGCATCTGAGCTCATTCAAGAATTTTATCTTGAGTTATTTGGTATTAATTTTTCTTGCCAAGCTGTACTATTTTGTTCATGTAGTTGGTTCAGTAAAAAGACATACTTTTGCAATGATGATAGGATTTCTAATCCCAGCTCGATGAGACTTCCCTTTGTGGGTTGTCTGGGATCACAAAAATTGCTTTCTATCTGAGCATGCATATGGTTTTGTTTTGTTCGTGATCTTTTTAAAAAGGGTTGTGTAGCAGCTTATTCTCTTGAATGACATTTGCAATGATGATACTCTTTTTACCCAGCTCATTATGAGATTTCCCTCTGTGGGTTGTCATGATATGTGCTTTTCCTTTGTATCTGAGCTCATTCAAGAATTTTATTGAGTCATTTGGCGTTCACTATTTTCTTATCAAGCTGTGTGATTCTACCCATCTATTTAGTCATTTGTACAGCGGGCATAGCCTGATTTGTTCTGCAATGATGATAAGATACTCTAATCTCAGCTCAATGAGACTTACCTTTGTGGGTTGTCTGGGATCATAATGTTTTCTAGTATCTGAGCAAGCATATGCATTTGTTATTTAAGCAGCATTTGTATAAAAATGATTAATTAGGTTTGTACAACAAATGTACACTGTGTCCAGTCCTGTAGTGTAAATATTAGTAGTCCTGTACTGCAAATATTAGTTTACACTTTAGAAAGGTAGTCAAAATTATTCATTGTGAAATAAACCCTATCCTGCTCTACATGAACTAATGTTCTGGCCATGTTGTGGCTTTACCATACTGCAGGTCCTCTTGAGGGGCCCCAAGAATGCCCGTGAGGCAGTGAGGCACTTTGGCAAGGCTCCTGGCGTGCCGCACAGCCACACCAAGCCATATGTGCGCTCCAAGGGAAGGAAGTTCGAGAAGGCTCGTGGCAGGAGGAACAGCCGTGGGTTCAAGGTTTAAAAAAGTTGTCCTTGTGCGTGTTGCCATCAGCATAGTGCAACCGTTCTGTTTGATGAATCGACAGTAACTAGTAATCACTTTCTACCGAGAGTAGTAGCACAATTTGTTGTCCTTGTTTGAATTTTGAAAGATATTTGAAGGATTTCGTCTCCCTATCTACTGGTTACTGGTTGAGCAAGAAGACAATGTTCTGTTGCACCTCTTATCAGATCCTTGCATCTTATGTTTTGTGATTTGAAGTGTGTAGTCTACGGCATCAGCTGGAAGGTGGCTTGGTCCTTTCGGGATCTGAAAATGAAAATGAAAATTGCTTACTCATCTCATCAAGCTAAATTACACGCCCCTTTTGGGATCTGATGAAAATGAAAATTGCTTACTCATCACTTCGAGCTAAAATGCACGCCTCGTCAATCATCTCTTGTTTTGAGAGCTAAAATTCACGCTTCTTCCAAAGTGAAATTACTTCTTAAATCATCTCTTCTTCCAAAAAGAAATCATTTGTCGGACCAATGTTTTCATGCTCTAATCTAATTAGAAGTAGCCATTAGCTTTTCATTGTGGTTCACTTGTCTGCCTCATGTACAGATCAGCTTCTTTCTGCTTCTCTCTACCAAGACTATACTACACTAGAGAACCCCTAAATCACCTCTAACAAACACCACACCTGTAACAACTTAAAACACCACACCGCTCTCCTTGCCCTGTCAATTCCCTAGAGGCGAGGCACTATTTTGGACTCGCCCGATCGCACTCGCAGCTGCAGTATTTCAGAAGCAAGCTTAGCAAGAGTGCGACAGCTCTGGGAAAAAAAAGGGAGAGCAATCTCTAACACACAACATCCTTAACCCCATGAATCCAACTTCAAATCATGATATCACAAAATCAGGCTCGTGGCCCGCCTCCCATTGGATGAGGTTGCCTCCAGGTTATTGTCATATCATCGACTGGTAACGATGCGGAAGAATTGCCATGTCGCCATTGATTATCGATGATGCATCTGGATCTGCAGTTCCTTGTTTTGGCTGGACAGGAGGCACGATTCTCCGGAGATTTGCATTTGGTTTATCAGATAGTCCTAGCTTCACAAAGAACGTTGCGGTACAGCCCTTCCCTACGCCTTCGCTTTCGAGCCAGATGTTCCCTTGCATAAGGGCAACAAATCTGAAGGCACCAGAGAGAGCATATATATACTTTATTAGCGTCGGAAATCAAATGTTTTCAAGGGGAAATGCATTTGGGGAAAAAAAAAAACTTTACTAGGATACCTTCTGGAAAGGGCCAGACCCAATCCGTTGCCATTATCCAATTTGTTTATAGCATTTTGCGGGTGTGCAAATTTTGTGAAGGTGTGAGGCATATCTTGTGGGCTAATTCCACAGCCGGTGTCTTTTACCTGCACCATTATTTGGCATCAGATTTTCTGTACATATTGTACAAAGTATAAGAAGCAGATCAATGTTGTGGCATGCTTGACCAATGGAATTCCTGCAGACTAGCAGATAATAACCTAAACTTTTTTGAAACGAAGACAATAACCTAAACTCAGGTCCCTAACACACATGGATTGAGAAAGCCCTCATGTGGAAAATCTCTGATAAATTTGGGTCTTCCTTTCTAAATAAAACTGTTCATCTAGATGAACGGCCCGTTTCTCCTAAAATATGAAAATTATAATATGGCTGCATAAGCATACCTAGACCTATAATATAATATCAAGGGCTACCAATCAACTCCAAATACCCTCTTTTAATTCAAGGTACCGTGTTGCACATTATGGATAATAGATGGTTAATTTATATGCCAGGGAACACAACTAACAAGTCTGTAAGGCATTCGACTACTGCAGTATTGTACTAGCTATCTGGGCATGACAAACAGTAGTTAGAAATCTACTGGCCATTACTTCAACCTATGAACACACACATTGATAGGCAGTTCAGTATACTAAGAAGATTAAGGAATTAAACCAACGTAGTAAATGTTCATCAACTAACCTGCACAGCCAAGTAAAAAGACCCATCGGAGAGAACTGGATGGAAGTCAGGAGCATATGGGTCCCTCAGAGAATCTGACCTAGCGATAGATGCTGAAATTGAAACATGACCCTCCTTTGTAAACTTAACGGAGTTCCCAGCAACATTTAGTATTATCTGCATCAACCTCTTTCGATCACCAATTGCACAGGTGGGCAATTCTGGAGACAAGTGAACCATTACCGATAGCCTTTTCAATGCAGCTACTGGCTTAATTAAATCAACCACCTACAAGATGAATGAGTAAGTTAAACCAATTTCCCTTGTGGATTACATAATAGTAAAGCATAAAAGTGCAGAAAGGGCACTTACATCTGTAAAGGTGGCATGTAGATTAAAAGGTGCAATTTCCAGCTCAAGACTGCCATCCCCAAGCTTGGAGATATCTAAAACATCATTTGAAAGAGTCTCTAGAAGATCGCTACTCTTTAGTATAGTCTCAATCATCATGCGCTGTTCTGCAGTAAGTTTTGTTTCTAACAGGAGGGATGATAAAGAAATGATTGCTCGCATAGGAGTCCGCATTTCATGATTCATGACAGCAAGAAAATCATTCCGAGCACATATAGCCATTTCCGCCTCTCGGCGTGCTGCGTCCAGAGCAATATTCTGCTCCATTAGCAAATCACGGGCTCGCATGGACTCTTCCAAAACGGCAGCATGGGACAGTGCAACTGCCACCTAAATGAGAAAATGGGATCATTTAGCTATGATATTTATAATGAATTAAGAATATATGACAACACAAGCAGTGCAAAATACTTCAGGGAAAGCCTCATCAATATGCTATGTGATGACAGACAAGCTCAGCATCAGCAAGAATTGCTTATTGTAAGTGCAGAGAGAGGCCACGCTACTCAAACAAAAGGAAAAAGTCTACTTAACCCCCCCACCTATCAACCATGGTCTACTTCACCCCCCAAACTATAAAACCGTCTATTTTACCCCCTGAACTTTTCAAAACCGTCTATTTCACCCCCCCGGGTGGATTTCGACGGTGCCTTGCTACAGTAACTGTGGTTTTGCTACAGTTATGGTGATTTTGTCTTTTTCTTTTTTTTATTTATTTTCGCTGAATCTTTGAAAAATCATAGTAAATCATAGAAAAATCATAAAATAGAAAATCCAATTTTGTTGGGCTCCACATGAGTAGATCTACATAGTTAACATATAATGTGGTATGCTTTAGTACAAAGATTTTGCTGTACCTTTAGATTAATTGGAAAATCTAATTTTGTCTGTAATTAATTGGAATTTATCTATAACTAAGTTATACATGGTCCAATGAGTACGAAATTTTTACTATAGTTCAAGCATACAATAATTAGTCTACCATAAAAATTTCACCATAATTGGACCACAAAAGCTGCAGCTATGAATTGTTCCAATTAATTACAGACAAAATTGGATTTTCCAATTAATCTAAAACTACAGCAAAAAATTTTGTACTAAAGCATATCATATTATATGTTCATTGTGTAGATCTACTCACGTGGAGTCCAACAAAATTAGATTTTTCATTTTATAATTTTTCTGTGATTTACTATGATTTTTTAAAGATTCACCAGAAATAAATAAAAAAGGAAAAGACAAAACCACCATCACTGTAGCAAAACCACTGTTGCTGTAGCAAACCCACCGTCGAAAACCGCCCGGGGGGTAAAATAGACGGTTTTATAGTTTGGAGGGTGAAATAGACCATGGTTGATAGGGGGGGTTAAGTAGACTTTTTCTTCAAACAAAATGAGAACAAAAAGAATGACCATTTCTAGAAGGCCTACCAAGGTAAATACTACTACCTCCGTCCAAAAAGAATGTAATCCTAGGTTTGGACTAAATCAAATTTTTCTTAAGTTTGACTAGGTTTATAGAAAATAATATTAACATTTGTATCTCAAAATATGTTTATTATGAAATCTATCCATGATTAATCTAATGATACTTATTACGCATCATAATACTAATCAAAAAACGAGGATTGCATCTTTTTTTTTGGGGGACTGAGGGAGTATAAAACAAATAGGAGACATTATATCACCAAATAGAGTTGACCATGTTAACACAGTTTATGACAGCATACAGCAGTTAGCCGAGTATGACAGAAATATTTCTTTAATAACAATAAAAAAAATGTCATTTAAAGCAAATTAGTAACTGAAGTCCTACAATATTCAAAACTCGACCGCAAACTGAAAAGTGCTGAAAGGCTATTAAAGAGCATCTGGGAATAAAAATTACAGTTGTAAAGAAAAACATCTTATTAAGAAACAAAATAAATGATTTTTAAGACAGTATTTTGGGGCCAAAACTAAATGATTCAAGAGGTAAACTTAAGCTCCAATCCTTGTCCTTTCCACAGAGGGTGAACCCAAATTAAGATCCACTCCTAGTAATGTTCTCTTCCTATGGATTTTTGTTTCTTTAAAACTTATGCTGGTAAGGCACACTAGTACCAATGTGGGAGTGTACTAGACAATCATACCAGATATAAATGGAATGCATACATGAATGCGCATCAAAGACAAAATTGATAATTACCTGATCGGCAACGACTTCAACAAGCTCCAGTTCATGGGGTCGCCATTTCCGTGCACTGTCTGGAGGAAGCATCAAAACCATCAATGCAAAGGCTTTTGCAGATAGCTCAGGCCAATCATTTATTTGGAAATTTGTAAGCTGCAGGAGCGGAACACGCACAGCAACGACCTCTGGTGGGACGTACTTGCTTTTCTGAGTCTTCACTGAAGCTAATGGGGAAGTATGTGGTATTCGCTCAGCACGATTACTATTAAAAATGGTAGCTATAATCGGAAGATTGATAGGAACAACTGATCCAAGCGGAGCACTGCTATGGAGCGCATGTGAGAGCTGAAGGGTTGTTCCAGAGCGGGACGGCATCCACACAGCACACTCTGCTAAACCAAGAGTTCTCCCCATTTCAACAAGTGTAGTTCTCAGAATGGTATGCCTGTCAAGCGTACTCCTTATCTCGTGTGTGAGCATGTGCACATGCCTTCCCGTCTCCTCTTGTGTCCTTATTATCCCCATCTCCCTATCAAGCTCCTCAGCCTTCGCTTTCAGGAACCTCTCCCTCAATTTCACACTCAACAAATCAGGGATTATATGAACAAGCATCAGAGCTGTTATGCATGACACAACTGCTGTCGCCGCTTTTGCCACCGTCAGTACCACGGCTATGGTCTTGGTATGTGTAGTGAAAGTCCACATGTTTATCAGGTGGGTCGCCCCACACAGAACGATGAACGCACCAAACTGTATGAGCACCCATCGGTACGGGAAGAAAGCTGACTTCTGAACGAAGTATATCAGCTCCAAAGGGATTGAGAAGTATGCAAGTGCGATAAAGAAGTCAGATATGTACTGGTACTTCATTAGCAGATCATCGGCCTGCCAGAGTGGCTCAATACAATCGCATCCATCCATCCGCAAAGAGTTAAAGCACTAATCGAGATGCTGCAGTTCTTGAAAGAAGCAACCACCAAAATGCCTGTCAAGGGCGTAGTGATCTAGGGTAGGCGGCCCTCGACTACGGAGTTCGTAGTCTCCTGCCGTTGTCTTCCGATCGCGGAGGTTATGCCCCTCACGGCGGCTCGGGCTTGAGAATGATAGAGGGGAAGAGAGTTTAGGGTTTAATCACTGCTTGAATTCTTCATCCCACGGTTTACAGCATATATGGCCATCGGTCCAAACTAACGGGAGCAACAGGCTCCTAGAATTAAGGATGAAAATGAAGGAAACTAATAAATAGTAAATGGTAAATATCTCTTGGAAGATCAGCCACTGATCTGGTCGTGCGCCTGCTGCCCGTCCGCTTGCTCCGCTCCTCCGGTCGCTTCGCGAGCTGCGGCCCTGCGCACGTCCCTTGCGCGTCGTGTACGTGCGTAGGTCCTGCCGTACATGACATCTCTCCCCTCCTCGAGAGTCAGCTCGTCCGCGAGCTGGAAGTGTGGAAAGCGCTCGACGAAGGAGTCCCGATCTTCCCATGTAGCTGAGGCCACTGGCTCATGTTTCCAGTGCACCAAGACCTGACGCACGCCACGGGCGAGCCGAGCTTTGACGACGCGCTCGGGCTCCGGCACCGTTGCCCCATGATGGACGACGGGTAGTGGCGGTGGCGAGGATGGCGGGTCGCCCACCCACGGCTTGAGGAGGCCCACGTGGAACACGTCATGCAGACGGGCGCGAGGGGGCAGTTCCAGGCGAACGGCCACTTCGTTGATCACCTCGACGATGCGGTAGGGGCCGAAGTAGCGCGGCTTGAGCTTCCCTGTGGCGGCGACGTCGAGCGAGGCGACCGGGCGGTGGCGCAGTCGGAGGAGCACCCAGTCGCCCAGCTTGTAGGAGACGGCGCGGTGCATCTTGTCGTAGTGGCGTTTCTGTGTAGCTTGCGCCTGCTCGAGGCGGTAGCGCACGTCCTGCAGGAACTCTTCTCGTTCCGCCATGGACTTGGCGACGGCAGCGACGCGCGTCTCCCCGGGGTCATACGACCGGATGGTGGGGGGGTCGCGGCCATAGACGATGCGAAACGGCGTGTCACGCAGGGAGGACTGATACGCCGTATTGTAGACGAACTCCGCCCATGGAAGCCACCGGAGCCATTGGCGAGGACGATCTCCTGTAAAACATCTCAAATACATAGTAATGACACGATTAGCGGCCTCCGTCTGACCGTCGGACTGGGGGTGAAAAGCCGTCGTCATATGCAGCTTCGCCCCCATGAGTCGCATCAGCTCAGTCCAGAACTTGGAGGTGAACACCGGATCTCGGTCCGAGACCATCGACTGGGGCATGCCATGGAGACGAACAATCTCGGCGAAGAAAGCTTGGGCCACTGACTCCGCGGAATATGGATGAGCAAGCGGAATGAAGTGGGCGTATTTGCTCAATCGATCCACCACCGTGAGGATGACAGATTTGCCTTTCACCTTGGGAAGGGCCTCCACGAAGTCGAGGCCGATGTCACTCCAGACTGCCGAGGGCACCGGGAGAGGAAGCAGCAACCCGGCAGGGTGGAGATGCTCGGCCTTGTTGCGCTGACACGTGCCGCACGCGCGTACGAAGTCCTGGACGACGGTGCGCATGCCTGGGAAGTGGACATCGCGGCGCAGCCGGTGTAAGGTGCGTTGGACGCCTTCGTGTCCGTCGTCGTGTACCGCGCTGAGAAGCTCCTGAATCAGCGGGGAGCCGGAGTCGAGGTAGATGCGACCGCCGTAGGTGAGGAGCCCGTCCCGCAGGGCCCACGGCTCACCTCGTTTGCCGCTGGTGACCTCGTCCCGGAGGGCCACGAGGGCGGGCGCGCTCTGCTGTGCGCGGCGTAGCTTGTCAAAGAAGTCAAACCGCGGGGCAGAGAGAGCGAGAACCGCGCCGGCCTCCGCGTCGCAGTCCGTGTCCCGGCGGGAGAGAGCGTCGGCGACGGTGTTCTGGGCGCCCGGCTTGTACTCCACCGCGAAATCGAAGCCGAGGAGTTTGCCCACCCAGTGATGTTGGGGGATCGTTGCGAGGCGCTGGTCGAGAAGATACTTGAGGCTGTAATGGTCGGTCTTGACTGTGAATCGCCGGCCCCATAGATACGGCCGCCAATGGCGGACGGCGTGCACCAGGCCAATCAGCTCGCGCTCGTATGCGGCGAGGGATCGGTGGCGGGGCGCCATGGTCTTGCTGAAGTACGCCAGGGGATGTTTGTCTTGGAGGAGCACGGCGCCGAAACCGAGAGTGGAGGCATCACACTCGACGATGAACGGCCGATTGAAATCGGGCAGCGCGAGAACCGGCGCCGTTGTTACGGCGGTCTTGAGGGCGGCGAACGCCGCGGCGGCCTCCTCCGTCCAGGAGAACCCGTCCTTCTTCAGGAGTGCCGTCAGCGGGGCGGCGATGGCGCCGTAGTTGAGGACGAAGCGGCGGTAGTAGCCCGCGAGGCCGAGGAAGCCGCGGACCGCGCGTGGGGAACGTGGGGTCGGCCAGTCAAGGACGGCCTGTACCTTGGCCGGGTCCATGGCCACGCCCTGCTCGGAGATGATGTGGCCGAGGTAGGAGACCGAGCCGACGCCGAAAGCGCATTTGGAGCGCTTGATGAAGAGACGATGGCGGCGAAGCTCGGTCAAGACGGCGCGGAGGTGGCGCAGGTGGTCCGCCCAAGAGCTGCTGTAAATGAGAATGTCATCAAAGAAAACGAGCACGAACCGGCGAAGGAAGGCGCGCAGCACATCGTTCATCAGGGACTGGAATGTCGCCGGCGCGTTGCACAATCCGAACGGCATGACGAGAAATTCATATAAGCCATCGTGTGTGCGGAACGCAGTCTTGTGGATGTCCTCCGGCTTCATGCGAACTTGGTGGTAGCCGGAACGGAGGTCCAGTTTGGTGAAGAAGCGAGCCCCTTGGAGCTCGTCGAGCAGCTCCTCGACCACCGGAATTGGGAAAGCATCCTTGACGGTGAGCGCGTTCAGCGCGCGGTAGTCGATGCAGAACCTCCACGTGCCGTCGGATTTCTTGACGAGGAGGGCCGGGGACGAGAACGCGGAGTCGCTGCGACGAACAATGCCTTGCTCAATCATCGATGCACATTGTCGCTCGAGCTCATCCTTGTGAGCCACTGGGTAGCGATAGGGCCGGACCGCCACCGGGGCCGCGCCGGGCTTGAGGACGATGGAGTGGTCGCGGCTGCGTGGTGGTGGCAGCCCGGACGGCTCCGCGAAGACGTCGCCGAACGAGTCCAGAAGGCCCTCCAGGAGGGACGCGTCGGTGGTCACGGCATGGGCGAGCGGCGTCTCGGTGCACGCCACCCCTGACCAGCACACGTTCCGCCCCTCGTGACGGAAGGACAGGGTGTGGGTGACGACATCCCAGGATATAGTCCCCAGGGCCGCCATCCACTGGGTGCCCAGCACCATGTCGTAGCCGGCGAGGGGCATGACGTATAAGTCGACGTCGAACGTCATGCCCTCGATGGAGATCGCTGCCCGCTTGAGGACACCGGGGCAGGTCACCTTTTCGCCGTTGGCGACGGTGGCCGTGAGTCGTGGGCGAGGGTGGATGGGAAGCCCCGTGCGGTGCGCCGCCGTGTCGCCGATGAAGTTATGCGTGGACCCTGTGTCCACCAGGGCGACGAGCGTGGTGGATCCTAGGGTGACCCGCAGCAGGATGGGGGCGCCCACAGCCACGCCTGCGACCGCGTGAAGTGAGAACAGGGGGGCTTCCTTGGTGTCCTCGGCGACCGCGGCGCCCTCGGCGGCCTCGTCGATCTCGACGCCGTCCACGAAGAAAATGCGTCTGCAAAAACGGTTGTGGCCCCGAGTAAAAGGCTCATTGCAGTTGAAACACAAACCTAGGCGACGCCGTTCGGCCATCTCGTCCGGCGTGAGGCGACGCGGTGGACGGTTGTCGGCGCGGCCCTGCTGCGCTGCGGCGACCGGTGGGGCGGGAAGCGCCAGCACCGGTGGGGGCGCCGGAAGCGCGGCCCGGGGCGCTGGAGGAGGGGGTCCGCGCGGTAGGGCGCGAGGAGGTGGCGGTGCTGGGCGTGCAGACTCCATCAGCTCAACTTGACGAGCCAGGCTCATCGCCTCCGCGAGGGTTGCGGGGTGGTGGAGGCGGACGGCATGGCTGAGCGGTGGCAGGAGTCCCCCGGTGAAGAGCTGAACACGCTGCGCCTCCTCGAGGCGGCCCGCGCGCGGTAGCAGCGCCTGGAACCGGTTGGCATATTCCTCCACGGTCCCGGTGCGCCGGCACTCGGCAAGCTCAAACATCGGCGCGGAACGGAGCGGTGGGCCGAATCTCACGTTCAGTAGCTCCTTGAAGTGTGTCCAGTTCGGAGTGCCGTCCTCCTCTTGGATCTGATGGAACCAGAGCTGCGCGACCTCGTCCAGGTGGTACGAGGCGATGTTCACTTTGTCGTCCCCCGTGGTGCGGTGCTGACGGAAGTACGCGTCGCACTTGTTGAGGAAGAGCATGGGGTCCGTCGAGCCATCATAGCGGGGGAAGTCCCACTTCTTGTGCTTGGGGTGGAACTCTTGGCCGCGCCCTCCTTCGTGGCGGCGGTCGTCGCCCGCACCGGAGGATGACTCCGTCTTGTCCTTCATGGCGGCCATGTCGGACTCCACGGTGGTGATCTTGGAGTTCATGGTTTTTAGCATATCCATGATCTCCGCTAGGGTTGGCTCGGCCATGGTGCGCGAGGTGGAGGGGGCGGCTGCGGGTGGCGTCGGTGATGGGATGGTGGCTGGAGGGTTTGAAGAGGTCGGAGATGGCGGCGCGGCGGCGGATGACGACGAGGATCGATTGGATCGCGATACCAGGTTGTCAAGGGCGTAGTGATCTAGGGTAGGCGGCCCTCGACTACGGAGTTCGTAGTCTCCTGCCGTTGTCTTCCGATCGCGGAGGTTATGCCCCTCACGGCGGCTCGGGCTTGAGAATGATAGAGGGGAAGAGAGTTTAGGGTTTAATCACTGCTTGAATTCTTCATCCCACGGTTTACAGCATATATGGCCATCGGTCCAAACTAACGGGAGCAACAGGCTCCTAGAATTAAGGATGAAAATGAAGGAAACTAATAAATAGTAAATGGTAAATATCTCTTGGAAGATCAGCCACTGATCTGGTCGTGCGCCTGCTGCCCGTCCGCTTGCTCCGCTCCTCCGGTCGCTTCGCGAGCTGCGGCCCTGCGCACGTCCCTTGCGCGTCGTGTACGTGCGTAGGTCCTGCCGTACATGACAATGCCACCTGCGAGAACATAGCACCATATATACTCAGATTTACTACTTAACTTGTCTGAAACTGGGGACGATGGCTTGAAGTGAAATTACCGAAGGCTTGCAAAAACAAGCTTAATAACCTGTAAGAAGACCAGACGAGACTACGCGTTGGAGCAGCCCGAGCCGAGCTCGAGCTCGAGCTCGAGCTCGAGTTCGTGCAGGGAGAAGGAATCCAGTCCAGGAACAGAGCGGAATGCAAGAAAGGCGGCAACTTTTACCCCTCCAATCGAAAGAAAAGCTCCTCCTCCTGAGTCGCACCAGAACCAGCGCCGGAATCAAGAACCGCTCGGCGCCAGAAACCACCAAAAAAACGCGTGCTTTCGCCCGCAAATTGAGGCAATACCCCGGGAGTTGACTTGAACCAACGGCCGAGCTCTGCTACAGGCCCACAGCAGCAGCAGCTTCTACGATTCGAGGGAGTCTGGGGACTCCGGCCTCCGTGTTGGATCGGCGTGGAGCAGCGGAGGAGGAAGAAGATGGAGATGCGAAAGCGTGGTGGCTGCAAGTCAAGTGACTAGGAAAAAAAGGGCGTCCTTTCGGTGATGGTTGGATACTTGGATGTGAAAGCCCGGACGAGAAACTCCGCCGCTAATTGGAAGCAGGGACTGCTAATTACACGCTGCTGCTGCCTTTTGTTCAGTGCACCGTACCACTATCGGTGGTTCTAGTATAAATAAAATAATCTTTTTAGACCAGAAAATATTAAGATTACTATTTACACAATACAAACTTATCATTACTTATGGTTTATAAAAAAAAACTTTTTTCTTTTATCATACCTCATATTTATTTCCTCTCGCTCTTTTTTTTTTAGCATAGATCATATTTTCTCTCTAATAATATATAGCTTCTATAAGTCATTATGACAAATATAAAGCACTTACTTTTTTTATGCGGTCCTAAATTGCACGTAGAACTACCAGTAAAAAACGGCGTTGGGAAGGCGCCAGAAATGATCATATAAAATACTACAAGCAACACGGGGACCCCATTCTGCTCTATTCCAAGTTGCGGTTAGATACGTCGAACACGGACCTGCCTTGATAATAATGTAACTTATGAATTCCGTCGCATGTGTTAGCTGTGTAGGTTTGGTTAATTGTGCTATGCTATTGTTGTCAACTACTATAGCCATTTTTTTCAGAAAAAAATGCTTTCATTAAATATTTACACTATCCGTTCTAAATTATAAGTCATTTTGTTTTTTTTTTCTAGTTGTATACCTAAACATATGCTATGTCAAAAATACATAACCAATACCATGTGTCTAGGAAAGCTAAAATAACATATAATTAAGAACGAAAAGAGTAGTAACCACAAATGTAAGTATTTATAGTTTTTTTATAAAACAAAACCAAGGGGGAAGAAATGGCTTCGATGCCCCTCAATAACCTCAAAGAATATAGTGATCTAATTAACATACTCTCTACGTCTCATAATAAGAGTTATTTTAGCCTTCTATAGTTGTCTAAGATTATTTGTCATTCTCATTTGTCTTTTTCTCAATATGTCTCTCTCTATCTCTCTACTTCTTGTTTCCTACTACTCATTAATTCTCATGTAGTTAAAACGACAAATAATATGTGAAGGAGGGAGTATGCCTGTTTAGATTGTTGATACCAAATTACCTATGGTACATTAATTAATAATGAAAAAGTGGGATGGATAAGATATATTTATTATTGACAAAATTTGGAGAACAAAAATGCTTAAGTTTATAGATGGCGGTGACATTACTTTTACTTATATCTTTAAGCTAGAAAAGCGTTCTTGTAGATAATTTATTTGTAACAGTTTGCTTTTGATCCTTTTTTTCATCATTCTACACTTTCTAAACCTTTTTTTCCTAAAATATTAAAACTCAAGCATAAACCTTGTTATATGACTAAGGGCCTTCTTTAAGGATTTCTGTTTTCACGAAGGGTATAGAAATGGAGCCCATTGCTATTACTATATATATACGATTCCAGCATTTCAATGGTGGACTAGAGTTTTAATCAAAAAAAAAATGGTGGCCTAGAGTCTAAAGACTGCAAATCTATAATACAGACAATCTAGAAGAACTTTCTACCGGTTTATTATTTGGCCACATGATGTAGACTCTAAATTTTGGACAACTCATTTTTTTTTTTAAAAAAACAAAATCATCTCCAGCCTTACCGGTGAACTAAGATACCATCTGCCGTAGGGAATAAATAATTATGGAACAGATTATTTTTTAGTGGGTGGATTAGGGCAATCCTTGGTGACAGCGACAGGGGGGACTGGATTCATTGCACCTGCTTAATGTATGGGAGATGATGAGAGATCTGACATTTGGGAAGGGGACCTTTGGAGCTGTGGGTTATTTAGACTTGGCCAGGAAGGGCCGGCAGCGACAGCGAATGCCCTTTTTCTTTTGACCCTGCCCATGTGTGTGATGTCAACCGTCTACGCGGCTCTAACCATCCTTTTTCGTGCCAATTGATGATAAATGTATTCCACGTCACTGAATCCAAGGGCCGTGCAGCGAGCAATCTTTATTTTTGGTACGTGTGCGTCCCTACTCGTAAGTGACACAAGCGTGAGGACGCTGGCAAAAATCAGAAGAGGAAGGAGGCCGGCAGCAGTGGCAGTAGTATTTAGGGTTAGGGTTTGGATTTCCAGAGAGTCCTCTATGGCGAGCGGGCTTAAAAAGAGAAGAGTGTGGTGAAGATGAAAATCCAGCGGCGGTATTTTTGTTTTTCTTTTCTGATTCAAACTCATAAGTACCGTAGGAGGGAGCGATGTGGCAAACTTTTCTTCTCCGATTGGATTTAGGGGTGGGCAGCTGACGGTGTGACCGACGATGTAGAGGCCGGAGGCGGTCATGGGCTGACGTGGTTCATTGAAGAAGATGATCAGTTAAGCAAGATGAACAATAGGAGAGAGAAACAAAATTGTGCTATGCGTCCGGATACCAGCACACACGTGCTAACAAAGGGGTAGTTTTTCATGTGGGTTTCAAAGAGATCCACGTGCTTTGATTTCTCTCTCTTTCTACCCCCTCTGTCCAGAAAATAATGCAATTCTAACACAATAACAAGTTAAAGTATCTAAAGTTTGACTAACTATATATAAAAATATTAATATTTATAATGCAAATAAATATCATTAGTTTTGTCATGAGATATATTTTCATACTATACTTATTTGGTGTCACAAATATTAATATTTTTACCTATATATTTGGTCAAACTTTATACATATTAACCAAGAATGCAAGGTTCCATTCTTTTTCTTTTTTTTTTTGACAATAGTAGTGTAAAAAATCTAGTTATTTCCTCTTTTCAAAATACTTCCTCTATCCTAGAATATAAGTATCCTACGAATTCGAAGACATTATGTGGCAAACTTATTTGCCACATTTGAGTTAGTAAAAGAAACTAATGACAGCTATATGCATGTGAATGTTGTCTTTTTAAAGTGAGACGAAGGGTAAGTTCACCTATAATTTCTTATAATTTAGGACAAATTTTGAATGTTTAGGTACCTTATATTTTAAGACGGAAGAAGTAAACAGTAGAGGCTGTCGGATGTTAATATGGACCCACAGTGCCATTAGACAGATTAATAACCTATAAATATGCTCTTAGAGTTTATGGACTTAAATGACACATCATGATAAGTTTATAAGTCTCTAGTATATATTTAACTCTATGTATAATATATAAAATATTGTTGATAATAGTATTTTTATTTTCCCCCTAGAATCTGCAGAGCAGGTGACAAGCTAAGACTCTGAAAACATTGAATGGTATGCAAGCCTTATTTTTCACCATAAATTGCGTAGAAATTATGTAAACACTATTGAAAGGATCAAGATGTCCGCAAATTCTAAAAATCTTTGCAATAATTAAACCCTACACTTAGCTCACTTCACCCCTTGTGCCTAGAATATGTTCCTATTGATCTACCGTATAAAAGTTTTGCACCTTATGTTCCAATCCTACTCTAGCATGAGAATTCTAAGAATATAAAGAAAAGAATTGAATTGCTCAAATATAAATGCTTAAAGTAAAGAGAGGAGAAGGAACGCGGCAATGTTTTGCCGAGGTATCAGAGAGTCGTCACTCTCCACTAGTCCTCGTTGGAGCACCCGCGCAAGGGTGTAGCTCCCCCTTGATCCGCGCAAGGATCAAGTGCTCTCTACAGGCTGATTCTTCGACACTTCATTACGGTGAATCGCCCACACCTGCTCACAACTTGAGCTGTTCATCCACAAGCTCCGCCGGATGATCACCAAACTTTCGATCACCACCAAGCCGCCTAGGTGATGGCGATCACCAAGAGTAACAAGCACGAACTCTCACTTGACCACAACAAGCCTAATGAGAATGGTGGATGCACACTTGCTACTCTCCTTGCACTAATGAGGCCTTAATCTTGGATTCTCAAATCTCAATCACCTCACTAGGCTCTTGCTCTCCTTAGCACTCCTAAGGGTGTTTCTCAGCTAAACAAATGGGCAAGAGACCTCCCTTGGATGAATAGAGGAAGTATTTATACCCTCTCATTCAAAACGAACCGTTAGGAGGTTGCGTCAGCACTCTGTGGGGTGACCGGACGCTCCGGTCAAGGTGACCGGACGCTCCGGTCAAGGTGACCGGACGCTCCGGTCAGTTATCCTCACCATAGAGCCATTAAGTTGTGACCAGACTCTGACCTACGTCCGGTCAGTACTGACCGGACGCGTCCGGTCACAAAAACTGCTCTCTAGAACCTTACTGATGTTGACCGGACGCTGGCGCCCAGAGTCCGATCACTTCGCTGTTCAGCGTCCGGTCAGTAACCAAATCCTGACCAGCGTCCGGTCAGCACTGACCGGACGCATCCGATCAGGAATTTCCCTCTCTGGAACCTCTTTGGAGTTGACCGGACTCTGGCACCCAGCGTTCGGTCACTTTTCACTCAGCGTTCGGTCGCAACCAGACAGCTCCAGTTGATCAAATCAACTAACCGGACTCACCCTTCAGCGTCTGGTCACAACTAGATCAGCGTCCGGTCAGTCATTTGACCCTCCATTCACTTCCAACTCGACATCATATGTGAATGAAGTTTGCTCCAATTGATCTTAGGGCTACTCCTGAGCTACCTAGTGCTAGATTTGACAAGTGTGCACCACACCTAACCCACTATACTCACCTAGGTCAAGCTACTAGTCCATACGCCTCCTTAATAGTATGGCCAAAGGAAAAACAAAGTTCTAAACTACTCTAAGTGTCTCTTCAACACCAAACGACACTTAGAACTAGTCCATCCTTAACCTTATCGTCCATCCTTTGAAAACCAAAATGATTTCCATCGTAGGGACATGACAACCATGATTGCCCAATCAATTGCCATTACCATGACCTAACTTAATTGCCTCTGCAAAACATACGTTAGTCATAGTAATCACGTATTGTCATTTAATCACCGAAACCCAACTAGGGGCCTAGATGCTTTCAATCTCCCTCTTTTTGGTGATTGATGACAATACAACATCGAGTATGTAAAAGAGATGAGGTTTTCAACATGCTTGGTTCATATAAGCTTTTGACAATAAGAACAAAAGAGTTAGGCATGCTTATATGACCCAAGCCAACATAATGTACTCAATAGATATGAAATAAGCATGAGTACAAGAAATAAAGCCCATTTGAATCAGAGTAAAATGCGGAAGCAAACCAAATGAGCATAATGAAGTGACATGACATATATAAAGATCAAAGTAGAGAGCACACATGTCATATATCACATAAGTACCACACATATCACAATCACACATATGTAGTTCAATGCATGAAAGTAAACATGAATGCATAGTGATGTATCACACATAAAAAGCCAAAAGTAATAAATAAGCTCCCCTAGATATAGCGCTCCCCCTAGATCTAACATACTCGATCCCTCTCTCCCTTTGGCGTCAAGCACCAAAACCTAAGGGTCGGTCGGTGGGGTAGGAGCAGACGAGTCGGGCACTGAGGTGCGGTGAGCGATCTGAAATTGTGTAGCATCATCCTCTGATCTGAAGCTCTGAGCTGTCTGACCCTCTATCGCTGGAAGTGAAGTTGAAGCGATCTGGGTCTGCTCTCAGACTGGCACGGCCTGTGACTCGGTAGGTATCACTATAGCAGCTGGCTCTGATGATGCAACGGATGATGGGAGCGTCTCTATAGTCCTAGTAACTGGAGCGACTGTAGTGGGAGCAGGGACATGAAGCTCTGGTGGTGTAGGCTGCCCTGTTAACTCACTGAAAGTAGCACCGAGGCTCCTAGAAACTGGGGTGTCAGTCATAAGCACGGAGGAACTCTGAGCCTGTGTGAAGCCTGTGATAATAGGTGTGAAGGAAAGACCCTGAGCTGTCACTGAGGAAGCAAACCATTGGGACACCTGCTCTATCGGTGAAGCAAACTATGTAGCTGGCTGTCCCTGACTCTGAAGACCACTGGGCTGTATAGATGGAATTACTAAAGTAGTGGTAGGCTGGCCGAGCTGAGGTGTAGACGGTGGTGGAGCAACCCCAATAGTAGTGACAACATGCTGCATAAATCCAAGTAACTGCTGCTGCTGCATGGCCTGCTGTTGCTGCTATATGGCATGCTGCTGTCTCTAGAACTCATCCTGTCTGGCCTGAACCTGTGCTAGGGCTGCTATGGTCTCCTAGGCCTGGCGTGCCTGATCCTGCCTCATTCGCTCAAGAATAGCAAGAAGAGCAGGGTATGTCTATGGTGGATGTGGTGGAGCTGAGCTGGAGCCACCGACCTCACTGTCATGTTGTCTAGGAGGCATCTGAGGGATAGCCTGATAATCATCATCTGAACTGTCACTAGGGTCACTCTCAACCATACCCTCCTACTGAGCATCTAGCTCCTCCTCCTCTATCGCTACTACACCCCTGATGATCTCATCCTGCTGGGTTGTAGTCTCTAGCACCTCTGGGCGACGGTGTGGCTAGCTAGGCGTCCTCGCATGGCTATGATGGAGCATCTGGGACATGTTATAAGGAGGGAACTCTGTAGTGGCACCAGTATACTCTCCCATCGTCTCTAGGGACTTCACTGTAACTGCCTTGTGAATCAAGAATGTTATCCAATGAGCATAAGACAACTGTCTATGACCTCTGAACCCCACTACAAGAGTGTCTTCCATCTCTGATAGTATGACATTCCAAATATCAAACACTGTCTGCTGTATCAGAGAGTTCACTAGCCACAACTGGATGTGAGTCAATCCCTCGTGATAACCCATCATCGGGAGCAAAGTCCTCCTCATGATAGCATCAAGCAGCCTAGCTATAGGAGTAAGGTCTCTAGGTGTCCTGCTCGATCCCTCACCAAAAGGCTCTGTGAAGCAAGGTCGGACTAGATCTATAGGAGGCATAAGACCATCGTGAGAGCATATGGGAGGCTCTATCTAACCATAGCAAAGCTCGTGAAGGTGGATGGGTGACTCTAGAATCTTGAGGATCTCTCTGACCCTCGAGCTCTATAGCCTGTAGTCATGGCCTCTAAATGCAAAGTGTATGAACCTATGCCCTGGGTCAATCCAAAGTGACGAGTAGAACTCACGGACCCATGATGGAACATATCGGCCAGTCCATCCAAGTAGATCAGTCAACCCTAGTAGATAAGATAGGTGGGGATGAATCTGCTCTCCTACTACTGCTACAAGTGCCTTAATAGAACACACTCTCTATGATCTGATAGCAACCCCACTGTTAAGATATGCCTGATAGAAATCCTCCTGTAGTGGTGTGTAGAAGTGCTATGAAGCACGCTCATCCTACCTCGATGGAAACCAGTCCTCGAACTGCACAAACCTAAGCTGCTGCACCTACTTGGCTGTGGCTGCCCTTAGGTCAAGGTGAGTCACTAGGGGCGGACCATGTGGTCTGGGAGGCAGACAAGAACCCCTCCTCTATGTCTCAGGCCTCGGTGTCACCTGAGTACGAGTACAACCAGAGTGTCATAACTGTGGCTAAGGTGCCTGCGCTGTCTCCTCAGTCTGCTTTGCCTCCTGAGTCTGCTCTATCTGCTAGGTACCCTCTGACTGCTCTACTGACTGTGCCTGCTGCTTAATAGTCTCCCCCTAAGGTTGACTCTCATCTATAGCAACACGCCGTCCTCCAAGCATGACAGTCCCAACTGGACTACCATGAAGACTCTCAACCCTCTCGATGGTGGCCCTCTATGCTGGAGAAAGCTAATCTGCAATACAGACACCACTCCGAGCTCCTCCTCTCTCTGCATGCTCTGCGGCAGCTACAACTGCTGCTGCTCTCTTAGCCTCAACATCAATAAGCTTCCGCTTTTTTGTTGTGGTCTTCTTAGCCTTGCCTTTCTCCTGAGCAGTCAAGCGAGGCGAAGGTCTCGGATCCTCATCACCTGGACCACCTTCGGCATTCTTGACACGTGCCATTGTTGGAGCTAAAACGAACTGCTGTCATGGACAAGAATCAACTGTCACTGACACTCGTGAGGCTTGGCCTCGATCCATACTCGTGGGCTTGGCCCCGAGTTCACTGACAACTACAAAGAATACCACAAAGGCACCGACTCGCTACACGATAGAATAGATAGGATATATGAATAATTACAAAATACATCTAGAGATGTGAAACCCTAAGAAGCAAGCATTAGATACGAATTTAGAGGCGATGGCTTGCTACCTATCGAACCTAGATGACCTGGCGACGAATCAGCAGAGGAAAGAACCGTGGGGCACCACCGAAATCAGCAAAAGCTAGGGTTAGGGTTTGGCGAGGCAATGCGGCGCTAGATGGACCATGGAGATGTAGGCGTGGCAATGGAGATGCTGCTGGCGGCGGCACTATGATGGCACAGTGAGGTAGAGGCACTAGGGCACGGGCGCTTGGCGCTGCTACGTGACGCGGTGACGTGGAGCAAGGCGTGGCGCGAGTGAGACGGCATAGCGACTAGGGCTGGCGGTGCAGGTAGCCAGCGCGGGCAGGGCACGAGCAGTGCACGACTACGGTGGTGCGGCTAGGGCATGGGCTCATGTGATGGCTGGGGCAGAGCGGATACAGCGCAGTGGCTAGGGAACCGGCGAAGTTAGCGTAGGCGCGGTTGCTTGGTGAGGATTAGGTCAAACCGCGGCGACGTTATATGGTGGCCCCCACGTGACGGATAAGGAAAGGATAAAGAGTTGGAGACCCACATGATTTCTACTGACCAAATGCTCCGGTGGCAACGATCGGACGCTGCCACCTAGAGTCTGGTCGACTACAGAGAGGTCCAAATCCCCTCAAGTCATGACTAGACGTGCCTAGTTGCCCTTGACCGGACGTAGCCAGAGTCCAATCGGTCCTGTGTACACCTTCTTCGCTTGACCGGACGTAGGACCACCTTCTGACCGAACATAGGAAGAACACTGTTTCAGCGTTCGGTCACTCCTTTGCACTTCTGTTCACCTCCTGTGAACTGACCGGACACTAGAATTCAAAGTTCGGTGCAGCGTCTGGTCGCCCTTTTTCAGCAAATCTTCAATGTTCCTTCACGCTGCCTGTTCCCAATCAAGTCCCAACTTCAATAAGGCCCAAATAAACACCAATTAGGACTGATGTGAGTGACCTCTCTCAAACCCTCAAAAATTTTAAAGTATTTTACCTGAGGCTATAATTCTTTTTAAGAAAATAGGCAATAAAAGGGTAATCGAAAGGAAACAACAAAACAACATATATTCATATGCAATGCAATACTTGAAAGTAATTCTAGTTGCTTGTCAAGTTTGATCCATGGTTAAGCTTCTTCACACGCTTTTCGGTGGTTATTTTAACCATGTTAGACAAGCCCTAAATGCATTACCAAAAATTAAACATGTTGTATATTACAATGCAATACAAGGGACAACACAAGCTCATTTTTAGTGAAGTTACTAAAATCAAGCACATTGAGCTCATTCCTCAACCGACAAAAGGTTGCCTCATCTAGCGGTTTAGTGAAGCTATCCGCCAATTGATCCTCGGCCCTTACACCTTCTAGTGATATATCATTTTTAGCAACATGATCTCTAAGAAAGTGATGGCGGATATCTATGTGCTTGGTGCGAGAATGTTGAACCAGAATATTAGCAAGTTTTACCGCACTCTCTTTGTCACACAAAAGAGGTACTTTTTTCTAGAACTACACCATAGTCTAGCAAAGTTTGCTTCATGTAAAGTATTTGTGCACAACAAGCACCCGCGGTAATGTATTCCGCTTCGGCGGTGGACAAAGCCACACTATTTTGCTTCTTGGATGACCAAGACACAAGTGATCTACCAAGAAAATAGCACCCTCCGGATGTGCTTTGCCTATCAACTTTGCAACTGGCATAATCTGAATTGGAATAGCCAACTAATTGAAATCTAGCTCCTTTGGGATACCAAAGACCAATGCTTGGTGTGTGCTTAAGGTACCTAAGGATTCTTTTAACGGCTACCAAATGAGCTTCCTTAGGATTAGCTTGAAATTTAGCACACATACACACACTAAACATGATGTCGGGCCTAGATGCGGTTAAATATAACAAGATACCAATTATAGAGCGGTTGAGAGTTTGATCAACCGTTTTACCTCCCTCAACTAGGTCGAGATGTCCATTAGATGGCATTGGTGTCTTGATTGGCTTACATTCATCCATATTTAACCTCTTGATAAGATCCTTGGTATATTTTTCTTGAGAGATGAAAATCTCTTCTCTCATTTGCTTGACTTGAAAACAAAGAAAGAATGTAAGCTCTCCAATCATAGACATCTCAAACTCCTTCGACATCAATTCACCAAACTCTTTGCAATAATCTTCATTTGATGATCCGAAGATGATATCATCAACATATACTTGACAAATGAAGATTTCTCCATCAAGCTTCTTGGTGAATAGTGTAGTGTCGACCTTCCCAATGGTGAAGCCCTTCTCAATAAGGAAATCCTGAAGGTGTTCATACCAAGCTCTTGGGGCTTGCTTAAGCCTATATAGCGCCTTGGACAACCTATAAACATGATTATGATATCTAGGGTCTTCAAACCTAGGAGGTTGATCAACATAGACTAGTTCATTTATGAAGCCATTTAAAAATGCACTTTTAACATCCATTTGATATAATTTCATTTCATGATGCGATGCATATGCACGGAGGATACGAATGGCTTCAAGTCTTGCAACCGGTGCAAAGGTCTCTCCAAAATCTAATCCTTCAACTTGAGAGAACCCCTTTGCAACTAGTCTTGCCATGTTCCTCACTACTATGCCTTGATCATCTTGCTTGTTGCAGAACACCCACTTTGTTTCAATGACTCTTGCACCTTGTGGTTGCTCTTCAAGAGTCCAAACTTTATTGCGGGTGAAGTTGTTCAACTCTTCATGCATGGCATTTATCCAATCGGAATCTTGAAGAGCTTCTTCTACATTCTTAGGTTCAACACAAGAGATAAAAGAGTGATGTTCAATAAATGAAGCAAGTTTTTAAGATCGAGTTATTACACCCTTTGAAGGACTCCCTATGATGAGATCTTGTGGATGAGTTTGTAGTAGAGGTGAATTTCTTCTATCAACCACTTGAGGGAGATGTTGTAAAGCATCAACATCTTGTGCTTGTGCCATCATTTGATCATGAGAGACATGAGTATCTTTATTTTCTACTCTCCCATCTTTATCACCAGCTTGTGGCATATTTGATGAAGAAGGTGGATCAATCACTTATACATTATCTTCATCATCTTTAGGCTTGATGTCTCCAACCGGAATGTTCTTCATAGCCTCCCTCAATGGTTCATCACCTACATCATCAAGATTCTCATGTGCTCCTTGGGAGCCGTTAGATTCATCAAATTCCACATCATATGTTTCTTCAACCAAGCAGATGGCATGATTAAACACTTGATATGCTTTGGACTTTTATGAGTAAGCAACAAGAAAACCAATATCACAACATTTTTGAAACTTCCCTAGGTGTTGCCGCTTCTTGTAGATGTAGCATTTACAACCAAACACCCAGAAGATTGAGACGTCCGGCTTCTTTCCATTGAGCAACTCATAAGGTGTCTTGCCAAGAAACTTTTCAAGGAATAGGCGGTTGGATGCATAACATGCGGTGTTGATATTTTCCGCCCATAGAGCTTCGGGTGTGTTATACTCATCAAGCATTGTTTTTGCAAGTGTGATAAGTGTCTGGTTCTTTCTCTCAACTACACTATTTTGTTGAGGAGTATATATTGCGGAGACCTCCTGCTTGATCCCAACTTCATCACAATAAGCTTCAATGTTTGTGTTGTCAAACTCTTTTCCATTATCACTTCTTATCTTCTTGAGCTTCACTTCAAACTCATTTTGCGCTCTCTTGGCAAACTTCATGAAATATGATGCAACTTTGGTCTTGTCATGAAGGAAGAACATCCATGTATATCTAGAGTAGTCATCAACAATCACAAGACAATAAAGATTTCCTCCCAAACTCTTGTAAGTTGTTGGTCCAAATATGTAACACCTCTAGTGTTATGATCTTGTTTAGCACTGTGATTTAGGCCTAAGAAAAATTATCGAAACGATTTTCTTGGATTTAAAAAATATATATAAAAGCCAACTTTTCGCGTCGACGGTAAAAATCGGAAATTATATTTTAAAGCATTGTTTGTGGCAAATTGTTTTGCGCAAATTAATTACATAACGCCTTAAAATTTTGTTCCATGGCTTGGTACGAGTATGATATATCGCGTGCGATGTTTATTGGTGAAAGTCAATAGGATTTAGCTCTTTGATAGTTGTCAGCAACGTATCGTTGTCACCCCCGCATCGCGTCGTATCACGCGCAGGCATGCAGCCAATAGAGCCACATGGTGTCCACGTGTTCTACTACAGCGTGTTCCCTCACGTACGTACCCTGGTGCACGTTATTGAGAAAGAGCTATGTCGCTACTACTTCGCGCATAGGCCGCGCGTAGGGGCGCCATTACCGTGCCGTAGCGCGTGGAACATGTGCCGTCCTTGCTGCTGCCATGCTGCTCCTGCATTAATGAAAGTTGGTCGGGCTACTGCTACCATGTACTGCTTTGCTTGCTTTCCCTCCTTCACTACCAGTTCCATCACTTTGACCTGCATCAGCCTCTGCGCATCCTTGCCTGCCTTAGTTGTCTGCCGTGGCTGGCGAGCAAAGCTCCAATTCACCGAGTTCACACGCCTCTACCCTGGCCTGCCTTGCTTGTCTCTGACCTTGCTGGTCTTGTCTATCTCTGCTTGTCTTTGCTCCACTGTTTGCTCTACCAGGCAAGCAGGCAAGTCCTCTGAACTGCTGCTGCCTCCTACCCCTGCTTTTTGAGGAAGCCAAGCCACGGCTCGCCATGCTCACCCCAGCAGTGCCCAACCCAAACCAGCAGCTCAACCGCGTGCTAGTAGAGACCGACCGACAAGAGCAAGCCGAACTAGCTCGCTAGCTCATGATGGCGTTCGTCCTCATGCGGTCGATGGTGATCCTCCTGGACGTCATCGCTTTCGGCTTGGGCATGGCCGCCGAGCAGCGCCGGAGCCAGGCCACCCTCACCCTGGACGCCGTCAAGGGTACGACTACCACGTCTACGGCTCCGACATCACCATGGGCTACGACATCGACGTACTGCTCCTCCTCATCGCCGCGTAGGTCATGCTCATGGTCGCCAGCTGCTGCTTCTGCTACGACCATGGGCTCGAGCTGGGAGGCTCCCGCGCCTGCGCCCTCATCCTCTTCCTGTTCGCTTGGTTCGCCGGAGCTGTGTTGGATCATTGGGAGCGCCGTCTGCGCTGCCTTGGCCTGTTTCCTGCGCCCCGGTGGCACCGTGCGCCCTAGGCTCACGCTTGTCTCGTGCCGACCTCCGCACTGCCTCACCGGCATGCCCACCATCGGCCATGTCTGCGTCGCCGAGGAGCCGTGCCTCGCCAGCTGGCTCATCCATGCTCTTCCTCCGTGCTCGGTACCCTAGCGTCTGTGCTCTGCCCCTGGCATCCATGCCATCACCTCCTACGCGTGTGAGCTCCACGCTACGCGCTGGTATGGCTGCTCCATGGCGCTACTTCTCCCAGGCGCACCCACCATCATCCGCACCGGGTCCGTCGGTGTCGAAGGGTCTACCGTCATCTGCACTAGAAGCCACCGTGTCATGCTTCGCCCCGGTCCGCACCGTGGCTAGGCCGAGCATGGTCGTGTCCACACACCTCCTCGTGTGGCTCACCGGTGGGTGGTCCACCACGCCATTGCCGCCGCTGCTGGTCGATGCCTCTGTGCTGTGTTCTGCTTTGGAGAAGGTAGAAAAGGGTATGAATCCAAGGAGAAAGTTTATACAGGGTCCCTATTGCAAAATACTAGACTCATGTAAATAGTACGTAGTACCGTAGATTAATTTAAGGAAAGCATGGGGGCCTTCTTGCAAATTTACCACCGCCGCCGTGTTGGGACGCGCTCACCGCGCGTGAGCCAACCTGTTAGGCCGCTGGCCGCACGCCCTGCCTAGGCTGGCCTACCCTCGCGCTGGGCCGATCTGTGGCCTGGCTTGTGTCGCCTGCCTAGGCCTGGTGCCGCATCGTTGGGCTACGTCTGGCCAGCGGGCCGCGTGCATGTCTGCAGGCCGAGCCAGGCCGCTGGCCTTTAGTTTTCTGAGCACTTGTTAAATTAGTTTTGAAAATAAATTCATAAAATCAATATAAAATTATGTAGGTGTCCAAAAATGGTGAAACCAGTTTTGTTAGTCTCCTAAAATCATGATCTACCTGTTCGTATATTCTGTTCACATAGTGTGATAATATTCTTGGAAGCTATATAGTTAATTTAAGGCACTTAATATTGTTAAAAAGAGAACTTGTAGGAATTTCTGTGGTAAATTGGTAATAGTGTTGGATCTGAAATTTTTACAGTAGATTCCTAATATTATTAGCTGCTCAAGATAATTTCTGTAGCACTAGAATAATTAGTTTACTAGATAGATAATGATGCCCTATTCCAAATAATGATTAAATTGATAGAATAAAATAAAGAAACAACTTGGGTTTGTATAACTAAAACTTTGGTTGGGAAGTAACGCCTTATTTGACAATATGGATACGTAGACTAGCGCGTTAGAACTATCTCGTTAGCTTGTGAGACGTAATCGGATTTCTAAGCATTTCGGCTGTCGTCGATTATTTACATCTATGCATTTGCATCAATGCATATCATATAGGTACGATGATGGCTCAATGGATCAATTAAAGGATGATTGGGAATCCAAAGATGGTGTAATGGCATTCTCTCTAGGAGATGATGCAATGGGCTTTCTATTCAGATGATGGTGGATGATCTAAAGATGCAGATACTAACTTTTTAATATATATCTTACCCAGGCAAGCCCCGGTGCATAACCCCTACTTTTCTACAGTTTAAATTATATTTGTGCATTAAGTTTTAAGGAGTTGAATGAAACCCACTTGCATATATATATCTTTATCCTATGAGTCTTACTAGTATGACAGGATCGTGTAGATTGCTATGCTACAGGAACCGGTAGAGGTCGAGTGATTGCCTGTCACTCGCGAGATATAGAAAATATGTTACTATATCATTATCACTTGGAATATATAAAAATGGTGGAAAGAAAAATGGTGACCGGGTAGGGATATGGTTTGGGTATTGGTGGGTGTAAGAAGTTGTGTTGCCGTGGACGCGGGGCATGGCTTTGTTACACTACTTTCCCTGTCTGTGTCGGTTAAGGACCGACCGTTGCAATGGACGCGAGGCAAGTCACAGATCTATTGTCCCGAGCACATACTTGGGTATGGGCGCTTGGAAGACTTGTTGCTCTCTTGTCGTGGATCCGGCTCTTGCTGGACTGACTATCAGGGTTTTGTTTTGGTGGAGGAGGTCCTTGCACCGTACTGAGTCTGGGACTCAGAGACGGGGGCTTGGAGTCTCAGTTTGGATGGGGACCTAGACACCTAGGACAGGAGGGTGATGGGTTGGTCCTGCTTGTGCCTGGGGTATAAGTGGGGCGTGTGTTTTCGGGGGCACCCAGCTGGGCACATTGGTTCGCAAATCGCTGCCGAGTCGGTACGACTTGTCTTACCTCTAGCACCATAGTAATAACTGAAAGATGAAAGATGGAAGAAGGAAATTTTGATTGCTTACCACCTACTTGAAAGTAGCACAAGTGCTTACATAGAATGGTTAGTTAATGAACCAATGTGGCTATTAATAAAAATCAAATATAAGGACGTATGCTTAGTAATCCTTCCTACAGATGCAATAAACCCATAAGCCAGATAGCCTTGCATATCCTTGGAGTCTTTTCTTTCCTCCTATCGGGTAAGTCTTATTGAGTACAATTGAGTACTTAGGGTTTTATTCCCCCTGTTGCAGGTGACAGGTGTATGCTAGAGCTGACCTTGTGTGTGGATTCCTCCTGGTGGGCTCGGAGAGGATTTCCTTTACGCCGTGATCGTAGTTTTTATTTATAAATCTCACCAAATGCTTTTATAAATAAAGGTTTCATAATCTGTTGTCGTAGTTTATATATCAATACTTATCATGTCATGAATAGATATTTATTTCCGCTGTAATTCTGATCACATGTTTATATTTTGCTGTTATATTAAATTGTCCATAACTCTGATAATATGATTACATTCCGCTGTTATAATAATAAAGGTTATACTCTGATGTTGTATTAAAAGTGATGTGAGAAATGGTTAAGAATGATGTAAGCTTTATTCTCTCATTTGTGATCCTGATGGCAAAAATATGGATTTTTGGGTTCTCCCCTAGGGTGTGCCTGGCGGAACAGAGTAATTTGGTGTGTTCTCTTGGGTGCTTAGTGTCTAATGGAAGACAAGCACTCCTGGGAGGTATTAGATTGGGTGGTTCTACCACAAAATAAGTTCATATGAAGGAGCTCTAGCACTCTTGTTGTTGACATGAAAGCTTTTGTAGGATGAGTGTTTGCAACTTGTTTGCTGGCTTGACATGCACTACAAAGCTTGTCCTTTTCAAATTTTACATCCTTCAACCATCTCACCAATTCATTCTTCATAAGCTTCTTGAGTGAACTCATCCCAGCATGAGCAAGTCTTCTATGCCATAGCCACCCAAGTGATATTTTGGTGAATAGGCATGTCTTCAAGTAGCATCTTCGGAGGTAAAATCCACTAGATATAGGTTGTTGTATCTAAATCCCTTGAATATAACTTGATCATCATCTTTCTTAGATACAACCACTTTCTTCTCGGTAAACAAGCATTGGAAGCCAAGATCACATAATTGTCCAACGGATAGCAAGTTGAAGCTCAATGAGGCAACATATAGGACATTTGAGATTAAATGATCATTTGATATTGCCACTTTGCCCTTTGAATTATCACCAAATGTTATCCTTTCTTGGCCATCAACTTCTTCATCTAGTGAGGTGAACATACAAGGATCACCGGTCATATGTTGAGTGCAACCACTATCAATTACACAATGACTTCCACCGGTCTTGTAGTTCACCTACACACAAGAGATCAAGCTTGTTTAGGGACCCAAACTTGTTGAGGGCCCTTGACTTTCTCAACAAGTGACTTTGCAACCCAAATCTTCTTAGGCCTATTCTTGTTGGGAGGTCCTAAGAACATGACTTTCATTTTACCACTAGAATCCTTTCTAAGCATGTAATGAGCATTGAAAGCAAAAGTTCTAGCATGCTTGGGCAAGGGTTGTGGTGGAGGAGTTTGACACTCATGGGTAAAGTGACCTTCTTGTCCATACTCAAAACATCTCTTTGTCTTTGGCTTTGGCTTATGTTGTTGTTGGTGTTGAGCTTGAGCCTTCTTCTCTTGATGTGCCAAGTATCCAATTCCACTTCTATTCATCTTCATGACGGTGTTCATGAGTAGCTCACTTTGAAGATGTTGGCCTCTTATGAATTTGCTCAACCTGGTCTTGAGATGTTCTTTTTCTAACTTGAGCTTCTTGTTCTCTTCTTTGAGCTCATCATGATTTTTCTCTTTCTTGAGTCTTTTATTCTCTTCTTTGAGCTTCTCATTCTCAAGAATTAGATCACTATCATGATCAAGGTTCTCTATCACAATAGTGTTGGTGGTCGATAGCTTTTCAAGATCTTTCTTAAGCTTTTCATTCTCATTCTTGATCTTGACATACTCATCATAGTTGTTGGACTCAACCACTTGCTTGCCTTTGCTACTAGAACCTTGCTCAATGCTCTCAATGATCAAATCATCACATGATATAGCTATATCAATCTTAACAATATGGTTAGTAGCATCATGTGGCTCATTGGATAATAGGTCATTAGAGACAACAAGATTATCATGATTGATCTTGAGATTTGTATATTCTTCTTTTAGCATATTGTAGCTAGTGATGAGCTCATTATGTATCCCCTCAAGTTTATCATGTTTTTCTTTAAGCTCTTTCTTAGAAGATTTGAGCTCCTTGAATTTAGATGACATAACTTCATTTGCTTCTCTAAGCTCAACACTAGCCTTTTCTGCCATGTCGCATTTAGCTAAAAGAGAGTCATTTTTAAGTTCTAGCTTTTCATTTTTAGCTCGTCTTTCTAATGATCTTAGTATATTGGTTAAGCAACTTGACAAGATCATCATAAGAAGATGATTCAAATTCATCATCACTATCACTATCATCATTGCTAGCATGATCATCACCACTACCATCATCATCATTTGATACCTTTCGTTCACCCTTAGCCATAAGGTATAGATGTGTAGAGGATGGTGGCGGTGGTGTCGGTGAAGATGATGAAGAGTCAATCACAATAGCGGCCACCTTCTCATTCTCACTATCATCATCAAATGAACAACTTGATGAATCAATATCCGTGAGCCAATCACCGACGATGTATTCCATGCCATTTTCTTCTTCTTGTGGAAATCCTTCTTCTTGCCATCCTTCTTCTTGTATGGCTTGTTTTTCTTCTTCTCATCTTCATCTTCATCACTTGAGTCATCTTTCTTGCCCTTGTTCTTCTTCTTGTATTTGTCTTTCTTTGGCTTGGGGCATTAATGTGCTAGATGACCAAGCTCTCCATAATTATAGCAATCCATCTCGGAGATTGGCTTCCTTCTTGTAAGGAAAATGGACCCTTGGGCCATTTACTTTGGATTTTGGTGTTCGATGACTAATACAACCAAATTGGACTAATGAATTTGCTAGTGTTTATTTTGTAGTTCAATAGGGTGCAAGACGTAACTTGGATGAAGGTGACGTGATGATCCGATGATCAACACCTCAAGCAAGACCTTAGGAGCACAAGAGAAGACCTAAGAGATCAAGCAAAGTCCAAGCATGAAGACTGGAACCAAGCCGTATGCAAGATCGCGAAGAAATGAGCTCGTAGAGGCGACCGGACGCTGGTGGCTTGGCAGTCGGGATGACCGGACGCTAGACCGGTGGCTCGGCGGTCGGGACAACTGGACGCTGGACCGGTGGCTCTGCAGTCAGGGCGACCGGATGCTGGACCGACTCTATAGTCGGGACGACCGGACGCGGATGGCAAAACTGACCGGACGCAGGGAAGCAACGTTCGATCGAGTACAGAGAGGTTCCAGAGCGGCAAATTTGCGACTAGACGCGTCTAGTGGTAGGCGACCGGACGCTGGCCAACGTCCGATCAGCACATTGCCGGCTCAACGGTCGGGATGACCGGACGCGTCCGGTCAGGACGATTCAGCGTCCGGTCAGTAGCAGAATTGCGGGAGTTCGACCCCAATGGCTACTTTCTCAGTGGGGCTTATAAATAGACCCCAACCGGCCATTTGGAATGAGGGGAGCTAAGGAAACATACCAAGGGTGTTGATACACTATTTTAGTGTTCTCCACTTGTATAGAGCTTAGTGATTCATTAGGTGATTAGCGTAGGTACTTTGCGAAGTGCTTAGGTTGATTAGACCACCGCTCATGCGCTTGTTCTAGGTTTAGGCCTAGTGTTTAGTGAGGTTTGCATACCTCTTACCACTCGGTGCTTGCGAGCACCATTGTTGTACATCGAAGGGGCTTGAAGTCTTGCGAGATCACACCAACCGCGTTTGTGGTGTGGCCGCCACCGTGTACCGGAGGGAACAAGGCCCGCGGCGTTTTGGCCAGAAGCTTGATAGTGAAGATGGCGGGAAGCATCTAGGAGAGGCTTGCTGGAAGGCACGTCGGAGACCCACTTGCGTGTGGGGAAGGCCTAAGGCTATCCACGGAGTTACCCAAGAGCTTGGCCCTTGCGAGGGATTCCTTGTGAGGGGCTCCAACGAGGACTAAGGGGAAGCTTGCGCGCTTCTCGATACCTCAGTAAAAATACCAGAGTCGTCGATGGAAGTTTGCATATCTCTACCTTGCTCTTTAGCTTCCGTATTTACATTATTTACATTACTTGTTTTGCGGTAAAGATAGCAACTCACTAGCAAAACCGTAGTTGCACATTTAGATAGTTCATCTATTGTATAGGTTTTGCTAGAGTTAGAAAAAGAGGCCATAGTTTTGGAGTTAGAATTTTAAGTTGCCTAATTCACCCCCCCTCTTAGGCGTCACGGTCCCTTCAATTGGTATCAGAGCCGGTTGGCTCAATTTGGACCTTTGGCTTAACCGCCGTTGAGCCGACGCCATTTAGAGTGGTTGGGATGGATACCGCTAGGCCTCTGCACTTTGGTGGCACTAACTTCCTATACTATAAAGCTAGAATGGCTTGCCACCTTGAGGCGGTTGATTTGGGTGTATGGAGAGTCACTCATGACGGGATGAAACCCATCAAGAATCCCGAAAAACGCACAAAGAGTGATGAAAAAGAAATGCACTTCAATGCTAGAGCTAAAAATTGCTTGTTTGAATCACTTAGTATGGATGTTTTTAACCAAGTATTCACTTTAAATACGACACATGAAATTTAGTTAAAACTCCAAGAGCTCCATGATGGCACAAGCAATGTCCGTGAGCAAAAACATTGTCTAGCAAAGCAAAACTATGATTCCTTTACTATGAATGATGATGAGCTTGTTCGTGATATGTATTCTCGTTTAAATCTAATTATCAATGAGCTCCATTCTATAGGATTATTAAAGCTAGATGATGCGGACATCATGAGGAAGATCATCTCCGTGCTAACATAAAAGAAATATGCAAGCATCATCACCATCCTTCACAACATGGAAGACTTGAGCTACATGACCCCGGGCATAGCCATTGGCAAGTTAGTGGCATTTGAAATGTCACGTAAGATGGGTCAAGAAGAAGCTTCTTCATCAAGCAAAGGCAAAGCTCTTGTTTGTAGCGAGAAAAAGAAGATGAAGGGAAAGCAAGTTGAGACAAGCTCAAGCTCAAGTTCCTCAAGTGAAGAAGAAGAAGAAGAAGAGGACGATGATGATTATGATGAAGATTCAAGTGATGATCAATCTTCCTCCTCCACCTTCGATCTTGATGAAGAATCAATCAAAGTGATCAACAAGGTGGAGAAGATGATCCAAAGGCTCAATGTCAAGGGTGTGCCCATCCAAATTCAAGATTTCATTTTCACAGATCAAAGAAAGAGAGGATGCTATGGATGCGGCGAGTTGGGGCACTTTGTGGAAGTTTGTCCAAACAAGCCCACACCCAAGACAAAGAAGAAGGCATGCAAGAACCATGCCCTCACATCAATAAGATCATGGGATGATTCTTCAAGTGAAGAAGAACCCCATCACAAGAGGTGAGGCCGCAAGCACTCATCATCAAGCTCTTCTTGTGTGTGCCTTATGGCACGAGGTAACAAAAGCTCTTCCTCTAGTGAGAGTGATAGTGATGATGATATGCCTTCTTATCATGAACTTGTGCAAGAAAATCTTAATTATGCTAAAGCTTGCACTAGTCAACAAAAGAATCTCAAAAGTTTAAAAGAAAAGCTAGATAGTTCACAAAAAGCATACAAAACTTTGCTTGAACAATATGAGAACTTTGCTAATCTCAATATTGAACTATCTACTAAAATTGAGAAACTTGAGACTAGTGCAACAACAAATGCATGCACAATCAATGATGAGCAACTCTTAAAGAAAAATGAAAAATTAAAAGAAAAGTTAGCTAGCTCACAAGAAGCATATAATAGTTTGCTTGCTAAAATGGAAACCATGTGCAAACATTGTGATGAGCTAACTAATAAAGTTGCTAATCTTGAAGCCGTTAGCACAACCCCCACCAAGGCATCTAAAAAGAAAAGTTCTATCTTTAACATGTCTAAAAAGGATGCCTCTACTTCTTGTAATGATTTATGTTTAGACTCACCTTTGTGCAACTAAGTTTGTGTTGAGAAAGTTGTTGTAGATACATGCACACAAGAGATTGCAAAGGAGAATGAACAACTCAAGCAAGAAGTAGCTCGCCTCACCAAGGACTTGACTCAAGTGAAAGGCAAGGCGAAGCAAATCCAACTTCATCAAGATAACACCGTCAAGGGAGTGAAGAAGCTTGATGAAGGACAAACCATGGTTTGTTATGTGTGCCACAAGGAAGGTCATAAGTCCTATGAGTACAAGGTGAAGAATGGGGGAGGAGCAAAGAAGGAGAAAAAGCAAACAAGCAAGCTCTCCAACACCTACACCAACAAGGTGGACAAGAAGGCCTCCACACCTTATCTCTTGAAGAAGAAGAAAAATGACAAGGTGGTGGCCATCAAGGTGAACAAGCAAGCCAACAATGGGGTCAAACGCTTTTAGGTGCCAAAGGAAACCATTTCAAACATGAAGAGCACCAAGAAAGTTTGGATCCCGAAAGGGAAGTGAGAAGTCCGTCAGACTTCAGGGAATTTGGAGACTTGGCAAAGTGTGGGTGCATTTCATGGGGTGCATCATGATGGACAAAATCATTGCCAAGTGGGTTAGTGAATACTATGGACCCAAATTCCCCTTCCCATGTTAGGTAACTAGATGTTATTACTTCTCAATTGGTACATCTTGCAATTAGTTCTTCCTACAATTGGTATCTTTAAGCATCTAGTTACTCTTCATGCCTAGGTTTGCATTTGCAACTTATATCTTTTATCATGCATACACTAGGTATATCTTATGGTAGGCTTGCTCGGTCTCATTTTTAACCCTTGGAGCAAACCTACATGGTTTAAAATTGCTTAGAAGCACGGCACATAGCTTGTCTTACTATTGTTCATCTAATATGTGCCAAAGTCCAAATTGAAGATAATATCTCCTGAATATCTATTTTGAAAATGATTCTCACATTCATGAGATGTCATCTTTCAAGTGGTATTTTTTATTCTAAAATCAATGTGCATGATTTCTATAAAGCATTCTACATTTGTGTGCACATATTTAGGGGGGGGTAATTCTACAACTTGGATGCTTTGAGACTAACACTTTTTCAAATAGTATCAATTTTTTCAAACCTATCACATGTGTAGTAGTCTCATTGTAAGGAAATTGGAGTCTCCGGAGTTAAGCATCATTCTTCAATTGGCATCATCATGTTGATTTCATTTCATATTTATATGCTTTCTCCATGCATTATATAGATTAAACTCTCTTGTGTAATAAATTGCTAATTATGCATATGCTTTGCTTTCTACCATATGTATGCATACATTTAGGGGGAGCTTAGTCTATATAATGTGAGAGTCAAATTTTGTGATCCATTTCACTCTATACACAAAGGATCACGAAATTTGATGCTACAAGTGGCAATGGTCCGAAAAAGGGAGGAAAGTGGATTATGGATTAGTCTAAGTAATGATAAAATTTGTAGGAATCCATAATGCCACATGGGGATTTTTGCAAGGGCAAGATAACCTTTCATTTAGTTTTAATTGATATTTTACAATTGATTTCAATTGGTATCCCTTAATATCATATATGATTTCAATTGGTATCTTTAAGTATCAAATAAACTTGCCCTTTGCATTTGCATCCTAGCAAGTAGGTAGTTTTTAACTTCCAAATTCTTATTATTTACTTGCTTTGGTCGTGTTGGCATCAATCACCAAAAAAGGGGAGATTGTAAGGAAAATGGACCCTTGGCCCATTTACTTTGGATTTTGGTGTTTGATGACTAACACAATCAAATTGGACTAATGAATTTGCAAGTGTTTGTTTTGTAGTTCAATAGGGTGCAAGACGTAACTTGGACGAAGGTGACATGATGATCTGATGATCAACACCTCAAGCAAGACCTTAGGAGCACAAGAGAAGACCTAAGAGATCAAGCAAAGTCCAAGCATGATGACTGGAACCAAGCCGTATGCAAGATCACGAAGAAACGAGCTCGCAGAGGCGACCGGACACTGGACCGGACGCTTGTGGCTCGACAGTCGGGACGACCAGACGCTAGACCGGTGGCTCGGTAGTCGGGACAACCGGACGCTGGACCGGTGACTCTGCAGTCGGGGTGACCGGACACTGGACCGACTCTGCAGTCGGGACGACCGGATGCGGGAGGCGAAACCGACCGGACGTAGGGAAGCAGCGTCCGATCGAGTACAGAGAGGTTCCAGAGCGGCAAATCTGCGACCAGACGCGTCTGGTGGTAGGCGACCGGACGCTGGCTAGCGTCCGATCAGTACATTGCCGGCTCAACAGTCGGGACGACCGGACGCGTCCAGTCAGGACGATTCAGCGTCCGGTCAGTAGCAGAACCGACCAACGATTTAGTGTCCGGACGCGTTCAACCCCAACGACTACTTTTTCAGTGGGGCTTATAAATAGACCCCCCAACTGGCCATTTGGAACGAGGGGAGCTGAGGAAACATACCAAGGGTGTTGATATACTATTTTAGTGTTCTCCACTTGCATAGAGCTTAGTGATTCATTAGGTGATTAGTGTAGGTACTTTGCGAAGCGCTTAGGTTGATTAGACCACCGCTCATGCGCTTGCTCTAGGTTTAGGCCTAGTGTTTAGTGAGGTTTGCATATCTCTTACCACTCGGTGCTTGCGAGCACCATTGTTGTACATCGGAGGGGCTTGAAGTCTTGCGAGATCACACCAATCGCGTTTGTGGTGTGGCCGCCACCGTGTACCGGAGGGAACAAGGCCCGCGATGTTTCGGCCGGAAGCTTGATAGTGAAGACGGTGGGGAGCATCCGGGAGAGGCTTGCCAGAAGGCACGTCGGAGACCCACTTGCGTGTGGGGAAGGCCTGAGGCTATCCACAGAGTTACCCGACTGGGAGCTTGGCCCTTGCAAGGGATTCCTTGCGAGGGGCTCCAACGAGGACTAGGGGGAAGCTTGCGCGCTTCTCGATACCTCGGTAAAAATACCAGAGTCATCGATGGGAGTTTGCATATCTCTACCTTGCTCTTTAGCTTCCGCATTTACATTGTTTACATTACTTGTTTTGCGGTAAAGATAGCAACTCACTAGCAAAACCGTAGTTGCACATTTAGATAGTTCATTTATTGCATAGGTTTTGCTAGAGTTAGAAAAAGAGGCCATAGTTTTGGAGTTAGAATTTTAAGTTGCCTAATTCACCCCCCCTCTTAGGCGTCACGGTCCCTTCACTTCTATTGCTAGTGAAGAACTTCTTTTTGCCATCAAATTTGACACCGTTCTTGTTGAGCTTCTTAAGCATCTTGGTGGTTCTTCTCACCATGAGAGCAAGACTTGCATCATCAATTTCATCATCACTTGAGCTCTCATATTCAACTCTTGCTTTGCCCTTCTCTTGGTTAGCCTTGAATGCCAAGTCTTTCTTCTTGGTGGAAGAAGAGCCATCTTGCGGTGTGATATGCATATACATCTCATGTGCATTGATCTTTCCTAAGATTTAAGTTGGTGTAGCGGTGGAAAGATCACCTTGATGAAGCATGGTCACAATGTGCCCATATTTGTCAATGGGGAGGACACTCAAGATCTTTCTTACAACATCAGATGGTTACATTTATATAAGTCTGAGCCCATTGACTTCCTCTATAAGAACATTTAAGCATGAGTACATCTCATTAGCACTTTCTTTAGTAAGCATCTCAATAGAATTAAGCTTTTTCATGATGAGATGATAGTGTTCCTCATGCTCACTCTTTGTTCCCTCATGGAGCGCATAAATGTCCGACCATAGTGCATGGGCGTCCTTGTGGTTCCGCACATAATTAAACGCATCTTTGCAAAGGCCTCTAAAGATGGTGTTTCTAGCCTTTGCATTCCATTTTTTGTAATTCACTTCATTGCCTTGAAGGTTGGCGGGATCCTTAGGTTTTGGAAAGCCTTGTGAGGCGGCTCTAAGTATTCCAACATCTAAGGCTTCTAAATAAGCCTCCATGCAGATTTTCTAATAAGAAAAATCATCTCCCTCAAAGATAGGAGGAGGTCCATCCCTATGGGACATCTTTCTCTAGGCGGTTAAGCCTAAATTCGTCAGTATGAGGCTCCGATACCAATTGAAATGATCAAGATGCCCAAGAGGGGAGGGGTGAATTGGGCTAATTCTAAAATTCTTTGCAATAATTAAACCCTACACTTAGCCCACTTCACCCCTTGTGCCTAGAATGTGTTCCTATTTATCTACAGCACAAAAGTTTTGCACCCTAGGTTCCAATCCTACTCTAGCATGGCAATTCTAAGAATGTAAAGACAAGAATTGAATTGCTCAAATATAAATGCTTAAAGTAAAGAGAGGAGAAAGAACACGGCGATGTTTTGCTGAGGTATTGGAGAGTCGCCACTCCCCACTAGTCCTCGTTGGAGCACCCGCGTAAGGATGTAGCTCCCCTTGATCCGTGTAAGGATCAAGTGCTCTTTATGGGCTGATTCTTCGATAGTTCATCGCGGTGAACTGCCCACACCTGCTCACAACTTGAGTTGGGTCATCCACAAGCTCCGTCGGATGATCATCAAACTCCCGATCACCACCAAGCCATCTAGGTGATGGCGATCACCAAGAGTAACAAGCACGAACTCTCACTTGACCACAACAAGCCTAATGAGAAGGGTGGATGCACACTTGCTACTCTCCTTGCACTAATGAGGCCTTAATCTTGGATTCTCAAATCTCAATCACCTCACTAGGCTCTTGCTCTTCTTAGCACTCTCAAGGGGGTTTCTCAGCTGAACAAATGGGCAAGAGACCTCCCTTGGATGAATAGAGGAAGTATTTATACCCTCTCATTCAAAATAAACCGTTAGGAGGTTGCGTCAGCACTTTGCGGGGTGACCGGATGCTCCGGTCAGTTATCCCCGCCATAGAGCCGTTAAGTTGTGACCGGACTCTGACCTGTGTCTGGTCAGCACTGACCGGACGTGTCCGGTCACGAAACTGCTCTCTGGAACCTTACTGATGTTGACCAGACGTTGGCGTCCAGAGTCCGGTCACTTTGCTGTTCAGCGTCCGGTCAGTAACCGAATCCTGACCAGCGTCCGATCAGCACTGACCGGATGTGTCCGATCAGGAACTTCCCTCTCTGAAACCTCTCTGGAGTTGACCGGACTCTGGCACCTAGCGTCCGGTCACTTTTCACTCAGCGTCCGATCACAACTAGACTGCTCCAGTTGATCAAGTGAACTAACCGGACTCACCCTTTAGCGTCCGGTCACGACCAGACCAGCGTCCGGTCAGTCATTTGACCCTCCATTCACTTCCAACTCGACATCATATGTGAATAAAGTTTGCTCCAATTGATCTTAGGGCTATTCCTGAGCTACCTAGTGCTAGATTTGATAAGTGTGCACCACACCTAACCCACTAGACTCACCTAGGTCAAGCTACTCCATACCCCCCTAATAGTACGGCCAAAGGAAAAACAAAGTCTTAAACTACTCTAAGTGTCTCTTCAACACCAAACGACACTTAGGACTAGTCATTCCTTAACCTTGTCGTCCATCCTTTGAAAACCAAAACGATTTCCATCGTAGGGGCATGACAACCATGATTGCCCAATCAATTGCCATTATCATGACCTAACTTAATTGCCTCTGCAAAACACACATTAGTCATAGTAATCACATATTGTCATTTAATCACCGAAACCCAACTAGGGGCCTAGATGCTTTCAACTATATTCACTTTATGATACCCATGCATTGCTGCAGGAATTTGTAGCATTATACGAGGAAGTGGATTCATGGAGTTTGAGAATTTATTTGTAGCATCTGCCATGATAGCAAAGATAGTAGCAGCAGAATTGAGGGGAAATTTTAGATAAACAATGAATAATAATGTGAAATTAAATGACAAAAGAACCTAATCTTATTGGTTCACTGTTTTTTCAAAAACCATTATACAACCTTCATCCTAGTTAAATTACAAAACGAAAAGTGTTATGTCCAGAAATTCTGCATATGTGGTAGAGATGTCACACATGGATATATTAACAGATGCCCCTCTCCCTCCGCCCCGCATCTTCCCCCGCGCCCGACCCGGTCACCATGGAGGAGAGGGAGTAGAGTGAGGAAGAAACGGAAAGCATGACATCAACGTGGGTCAAGCTAGTCCTGCTCTTTTGTTGGGATAGAGTCGTCCCCCAGATTCTCTGGAATATATCATGTGATTCCCCATAAAAAAAGAGAGATATTCAATTTATCGGTTAACTTTAGAAAAAATATTATTTTAAAAATTACACGTTCCCATAGTAGGCTGGAGTTTTTTTTATCTAAACCGCCCGGAACCCACAATAAAAGGTCCTCGCCCGCTGGTGCCTGCTTCTGGGCTGCAAATCTCTATTCCGGCCCATGAGTGACCAGGCTTCAGGCCCATTAGACCAGCCGACCTAGGAAGGAGAAGAGAAGCAGAAGAGCACAACGTCGCAAGGACGCGTTGAGGAGACTACCTACGGCCATGGCGAGGAGAAGGCTTCTCGCGCTCGCGCTCCGGCTCCATGGGAGGCCTCAGGCAACGCAGCCGTGGCGGCGACCCCCGCCTCGGTTCCTCTCCTCAGCGGCATCCGGCCCCCTCGACCGCCTGAAGTCGCCGCCTTTCGCGCGGCCGGCTGCCCGAAACCCCGCCTCCTACCCATGGGATCGATTCGGAGGTTAGGGTTTGCTCTCTCACTCCGTCCGTCTTGGTTTAGCGTAAAGGCGTGGTTTTTACGGCTCGCAAGGTTGGATTAGCGAATTAGTTTAGGCTAGGGTGGGATTCTTCATCTGATCGCTGTTGTGGCCATTGTGGTGGTAAGAGATACCCATTTCATTAGATTGAGGTAGCAATCAGAACTTTTGTATGATTGTTCGTGCGCATTAGCTGTGCCAAATTGTTGAGCTGTAGCAGACTTTGATTTGTTGGTGACCTTGTTCTCATGATGGATCCTTCACTGCTGGTACACGGTCGTGCGCTTAAGGTTCTTTGTTTGGGAGAAATGAAAATTGTGCCATGTGCAGGAGGGCAGAAGAGGACCATGTTCATCCAGACGCAGTCGACCCCGAACCCGCAGTCACTCATGTTCTATCCTGGAAAGCCAGTTATGAAGGTTGGGAGCTCTGATTTCCCTAATGCTCGCACTGCGATGACATCCCCTTTGGCTAAGGCACTGTTTGCCATTGATGGTACATTTATGCCTCTTCCCTTGTTGCCTTTTGCATTCATTTTCATTTCCATTTGTGCCTTTGCTCTTGTAGTTCTACAAGCTTTATATTCCGTTAGTTACTCGTAAGCGTCCTATTGTTGACAACTTGACATGTGCCAGTTCTCGAAAGAATGGTCGGGTTATAGGAATGAGATGTTTAAACTTCCATAGCTTGGTGCCAATAACATTTTCTGATGCTAAACAATAGGGTTTTCTCTATTTTTGGTCACTTCACTAATTTTCCTTCTCAGTTTGTTTTGTTGTATCATTAGCTGCGGACAATTAGTTTAGCTCCAACAAAAAACTTTGTCGTCATAGCTGAAGAAGAGATGCTAAAGTTACCATTATGTTACTCAATAGATTCCATAGAGAAATTTAGTGAAGTGAAGTGGGATAAAAGACCAGTATTGACGGCAGCATTGGGATGGGTGAAATATAAAGTAGTGTTGAACATGATATAAGAAAGAGCACAATTTTGGAAGACATATTTAGCTGCTGGTTACATTGGGTTTTCTTGCATTAAGTGTCATAGTCTTTTACTGAAGTGTTAACTCTTTTGACACAACATTGGAATCTCTATGCAGGAGTAACCAGGGTATTCTTTGGATCTGATTTTGTAACTGTTACAAAATCAGAAGAAACTTCTTGGGATTACCTCAAGCCTGAGGTTTTTGCTGCGATAATGGATTTTTACTCATCTGGACAACCACTTTTTCTGGACTCAAATGCTGCAGCTTCTATGGACACAACGATTCATGAGGTATTGCAACTAGTTTCTGTAAACTATCCGTCCTGCATTTTTTTTCCTTGTCTTGCTTTTCTGAACTTCGAAGGGCGGGCCTCGTGCAAGCGGTAGAGTCTTACCGCCTGTGACCGGAAGGTCCCGGGTTCGAGTCGCGGTCTCCTCGCATTGCACAGGCGAGGGTAAGGCTTGCCACTAACACCCTTCCCCAGACCCCGCACAGTGCGGGAGCTCTGTGCACTGGGTACGCCCTTTTGCTTTTCTGAACTTCCCTGTTTACTCTGGCATTTTATGATCACAAGACCCTGAAGACCATATGTTTTATATTGTAACAGAGAAAACCTATAGGTATAGTTTCTTGGATGTTCCAGATTCTAATAACATTGCAAATGGGAAAATGGGTTGTCTATTGAGGCAGCATGTAAACTGTACAGTACTGTACTGGGTCTAGGCAACATATGATAGGGATGCCCACACATGCCATATTCAATAGTAAATATCTGCGAAAGTATGTACGATCCATACATGGAAAATATATAGATTTGGAGTGCAATAAAATGGAACTCCATTTATGCCATGATTGAAGTTGCTTAAATTTGCTTCATTTTGAATGTGTGGATTAAATCCTGTATGTCTGCCTGTCACCTATAGGTAGGTGTAAAATGGAATTGTGACTATTATATGATTTTTTTTTTGTAGGAATTGCTTAAATGCTTCTTGAATAATTCAGTCCTGTATGTGCACCAATTGGTAGAAATAATAGGATTGCAATGATCATCAACTCATATGAAGATGTGACCTGTTATGATGAGATATAGAGTGATACTATGGACTCTTTGCACTACATTGCCTCAATCTAATTCTAGTAATCTATAATAGAGCTATACTGGTACCTAGGTTATCAAAAAAATATGTTAGACCCTGAATCCTCTTATTATACTAAGAGTCCATGATGTTACCTAGCACTGACAACATACATTTCAAAATCAGTATATGTTATGTTGGCTATTATTTGCCTTGTGATACTGAATCTTTCTTGCACTGTTTCCTCCTAGGATGATTCAGAAATAGTTGCCATGATAAAAGAATTGTTGGAGACTCGTATTCGACCAGCTGTTCAAGATGATGGTGGTGACATTGAATACCGAGGATTCGATCCGTGAGTCTTTCCCTCCCTCCCCTCACGTGTGGTCTGCTATTAATAATTTGGTTTCCTTCTCTCACTGGAACACTATCCTTTCAGAGAAAACGGGATAGTTAAGCTTAAAATGCAAGGTGCCTGCAGTGGATGTCCAAGTTCATCAGTCACATTGAAGTCTGGGATAGAAAACATGCTTATGCACTATGTTCCTGAGGTGATGTGAAGTGATTTATTCTGTTCTTTGCTGATGTTCCCTAATGCCTGTGGCTCAAAAAAAATGTTCTCTATTTGATAACTAGAATGTGAAGTGATTATGTTCTTTGCTGATGTTCCCTAATGCTTGTGGCTCAAAAAAATGTTCTCTATTTGATATCTAGAATGTGAAGTGATTTTATTCTGTTCTTGCTGCTGTTCCTTAATGCCTGTGGCTCAAAATATGTTCTCTATTTGATAACTAGAATGGTTGTCATTTGGTCACATGCAGGAAATCGGTTCATATTGCAATTGTTCCTTATGATGGGTTTTCCTTAATTATCCATTGATGCATCTGTTCTATTCTCATTGGCAATTCTCAAGTCTTCAAGTATGCTAATTTGTCATACTACTTTTATAACAGGTGAAAGGAGTAGAGCAGGAGTTTGATGGTGATGAGGAAGCTGAACTGGCTGGATAGATGGAGTGAGAGTCCTTACAGGTTTTTGAGGGTCAACACAGCCTCTTCAAATGTTATAGCAACTTCGCACGTACGATGTTTCCCTGTATTTCTACATCCCAAAAAGGTTATCCATATGTTTGCTTTTTGAGAGACCAGGAATGGCCTGAGCATTTTACGGCGATTAGCCGCCAGCACCGATCCTGATGTATGCAGGAGACAGGCTATCATAGATATCAGAGGCGTCAATAGTCTGAACCAACATCAGTTGCACTAGGATCCGAATAAAGTGGCATAGTGAATTGCTGTTTTTTTTGTTGAATTTCTGTATATATCTGAACATGTCTAATCAATTACGAAGGTATCAGATTTAGCATGACAGATACTTGGGCATAATTTGACGTGGTTGTTTTGCTTGTACCTGATGATAGTCCTATCATCAATCTGCTGTATACCATTTATATTGCTTCTGCGGTGGTTTGAATATTCCGATTTTATTTTTCTAATTTGGTTGCTCATTTAAGATGCCAGAACTTTCCTTTTTTCTGTTGGTGTGACAGAAGTGTTCGGCTGCGGCTGCAGCCACTTTTTCTACGGTGAGCTTAGAAAAAGCGGCTGCGGCAGCTATGTTTGCCACATAAAAACAAAGGTGAAAAATAAAACTTCTTTTGCATCTGAAATGGGACGCATAGATCATTATATCCACTTTGATCTTTTATTACACATGAAGGGCGATGCCTACTTTTGATCACCATTCTCAATCAAGGAGTAACAAAGAACATACACAGGAATTAATCAAGGTGGGGATAAAACACATACAGTGGCAATGAAAGAAGAAAAATTGTGGAAGGGAAAAAAATAATGGAGAGAGACATGAGAGTGAGGCAAAAAGGCCTCTTATACATTGCTAATCGCAATTAAGGGAGCCTATCAACAACAACAACACGGACAAGGACCACCATCCATCTTACCATGTAGGGCAAACCTGCCCTCCCTAGTCAACTTCATCACTTTCGGGTTCGAACATGACACGACACAACACAGCGAGATCATTAGATCTGCAGCAGCAGCACAAGAGGTGGGTGAATCCAAAAAACAAATCCAGCCCTTCGACATCAGCTTCATCCATCCTGGAAAGAGGCCATCCTTCCTGATAATCCAAGAAAGTTACATGTTTGTGTTTCTTCTGTGTCCTGTATATGTACACACACACACATTGAGCAGAGCAGCAGCAGCCTCTGTGGGTTGGGTTGGGTGGTGCTGAGATCCTCCTAGGAGGACAAGGCCATGAGCAGGATTGCGGCCTCCTCCACTCCCATCAGGACCCTCCGTTTCTTCGCCACTTGGAGGCTGCTGCTTTTGTTGTTGTCTTTGACGACTGCACTGCTTGTTGCTGGACTGTGACTGTGACTGTGATCTTGATGTTGTCGTTGCTGCTGCGGCTGCGGCTGGTTTTGTTGTGGTTTCTTGGTGGTCTCAAGGCCTAGCTCTTGCCTCCGCTTCTTCCTGTACCGGATCCCGCACGCGTTGCAAAGGGACTACAACCAAATCAAATTAAGAAGATTGCTTAATGCTCATCAGAAACGTTAACTAGCATAAAGATCATTTCATATAATAGTATGACGATATAATATATATATCCGCGATCACTAGCTAGTAGTCTAGTACTACTCCTGACCTTTTCTAAATTGGTTTCTGCTGATTGCTTGCTCTGTTGATGGCTTGATGCTGGTAGTGGATAGGAACAAACAACTGTGATGGAGATATGTATGGATGCCTCTAGCTAAACGATAGGCTGGAGCAATTCATAAATAAATAAATGAGATTAGGAACAAGTACTCTAGTAGGACGGTATCAGGGAAGCTAGCTTGCATTGGCTTCCCCCATTTTTTTAAGCGTTCACACACTAGCTAGGTGGATTGGCCGGGGTGGGAGGTTAGCACCGTTGCTTTGCTTGGAACAGCTCACCTAACCACCCAAGCGGACGGAGCGGAATCAATCAAAGCGGCGGCTAGAGATTCTGAGCCCTTTTCTCATGCGAGGGCGGCGGTGGCTAGGCTAATCGATGGAGCCATGATTGGAAGGAATAATCATTCACCATATCATCATCATCTCGCCAGTCTCCTAAATCCAAGTTACTACCTAGCTAGATCATCAACTTGCTATGTGATGTGATCATCCCCCATTTAATTACTGTGCAATAATCCACACCAAGAAGAGGTGATCGGCGGCGATCAGCTGCTCTGCCTCTGATCACGGCATGCTGTGATCGAGAGCTCCGATCGCCTCCAGGCAGCACAAGGAACAGAGAGCAGCGCTAGCTTACCCTGGGTCCCGTCGGCCCGCCGCGCCACATGGGCGTCGCGGTGGTGCGGCACTCGACGCAGCACGGCCTCCCCGCCTCCGCCGCCGGCGCCGGTAAGATCGCGATCACCTGAAGGAGCGAGAGACCAACCATCAAAGGATATCATCATCAACCAAAAGTAATTGGCATATACGTGTAAAAGAAACAGAGGATAGGAGAGGATAGGAGAGGATAAGAGCTGTTGTTGATCAGGACGGACGAGAGGAGGGGCACAACACAAACCTTGTGATGCTCGGCGGAATCCATCATCGTCTCTGACCGATCGATCCTGCTGCTGGGTGGGTCGATCTCGTCGAGACGGCCTCCGTGCGCTCTGGCCTCGATCGCTCTGTTTCTTGGAGAGTACGTGAGCTGTGTGGATGCGGAGAGAGAGAGAGAGAGAGAGAGAGGGCCAGAGGGGCGTGGAGCAGTGGAGGGTTGGGGAAAATGGAAGATGATGGTGGACGGAGACGAGAGACGAGAGACGAGGGACGAGACGAGTCGAGCGGCAGCTGCAGGAGTGTGGAAGCAAGCCACGCCACAACGACGTAATAAGGGGCGGAGATGGAGAGAGAGATAGGGCTGCGCTGTGGGCCCCACGCTCGCTGCGGGCAGGTGATCCTAGGCTCGAGACTCCTACTCGTCTCATCTTCTGATCACTAATCCTCTCTATGAATTTTACACGAATCTTAAAGCATCTGCAATTAATTAATAGTTAATTTATTATGGGTCTGATCTGAGCCTAGCCCTACCCATGTCCAATCTAAGCCCAACCCTAGCCCGGGCTCGTATTTGTGATGCTTTATTCAGTCGCGTTTCCCTCCCACCGTGGATGGACGGTGCCGGCGGCGACACGCCGTGCCGCTTCCTCTGCCGCCGCATCCCGGACCGGCGCCATCAGCGGCAAGACCGAGCCTACCTCAGCCGTTGCTGCGGCATCCCAGACACCTTCGCCAAGCAGAAAAAAGAAGAGAAGGGCGTGGCGGCTCTCGACGCCACCTGCACCGGGAATCAGCAGTTCAGCACCTACCGCATAGATGCACATCTCCCTGTAAGATGACGGCGATCCACGCCAGCATCGACATGCAGGTATCAGGCTTGAGACTGGGCTTGGTTTGGATATGGGTAGCCCGGGCCTAGACTAATCCACACCAAAATTCATTTCCAGACTGCTTTAAGATCCGTGCAATATTTTCAAAAAGGACCACCGGAACAAAACTCAATGTTTAAATATTATGTTTGATCCACTGTTGCTAATAGATAGTCACCAATTGTTAAGCTAGCTAATTATCAATAGATGTTTAAATGCCTCTGCTATTAATAGGTGGTTAGGTCGTCAATCGAAGGTGTGCACACTATTAGCGCTCCTCCCATTAACTAATGAACTAAATGTTACGACCTCTATTTGCTAACAGTTAGCAGGTCTATTTAACAGACTTGTTTGGATATGTACCTGCTAATTTTAGATGCAAAAGTTTTTTTTTAACTAAACAGGTCCCATGACTGTTACACAAAATTACGCCTGGTTTGCCCCGGTGTGCTATATATTCAGTTCCAACACAATACACGTGCCAAGCGAGGCCCACACACCGCACACACCGGCCCTGTTCACTTGTGTTATAGGTCTGGTTCGTTTCTCTTATAATATGTATTTTTCAGTTTATTTTTTAGCTGAAACGGTATTTTTTTCATAACAAATTAACCGAAACAATGTTTTTGCTTGTTTTTTCAGCGAAGCGAACGGAGCCATAATCCGTACTTTTCAGCTTGTTTTTTTTTTTTAGCCGGAACAGTGTTTTTCTCTCACAACAAATCAGCCGAAACAGTGTTTCGGCTTGTTTTTTCAGCAAAGCGAACGGATCATTCTAGAGAGCATTCTTAACCCACAGTGGTGACGTCACATAGGCAAACCACCACATACACACACGCTAGGGTGGTGCAACCGTGCAAGTGCCCATTCTCTATGCTCGGCACTGGAGGCATGTGAGACTCAGAAATTAGTTGTTTGCTTGCCTGGTATTTTAGCCTACTCGGCGAATGAAACAGAGTCCTGATTTGGCATGTTCCCAACTGAGCCGTATTTGTATATGTATGTAGAAGTACTGTAGCTCCCAGTGGCTAGGTTTGCAAGAGCCAACTTTAATTTTGTACAACTTCTATGCTAGTACGTACTGGCGGAGTAGTTCCCAACAGGAGCATACATCCTTTATGGAGATTTATTCGTGTGTTCTGGTAATAATAATAATAATAATAATAATAATAATAATAATAATAATAATAATAATAATTATTATTATTATTATTATTATTATTATTATATATATATATATATTACTGTTCTGTAGCTGGCCGCAGAATTGGCTACTTTGAGTTACGATAATTACTATACTAATTTACGAGATTATGGTAACTCTCTCGTAAGGGATTTACTACAGCATTATGATAAGTATCATCTTGAATTATAGTAACTCATGTATCATAAATGTGTATTGTTATTATCGTAAATTGGTACAAATATTATTCTAGGGTCAGCTGCAGAATAGCGTTACCGATATATATATATATATATATATATATATATATATATATATATATATATATATATATATATATATATATATATATATATATATATATATATATATATATAGCTGGCTACAAAATAATTTATTCTGTAGCCACTTTAAGTTACGATAATTACTATATTAATTTACGAGATTATATTAACTCCTTACTAAGTGGTTTACTATAATGTTATGGTAAATATTTCCATGAGTTATAGTAACCCAACTGTAGGGGTATGGCCCCTGGACTATATAAGGAGAGGTAAGGGCCCCCTAGCGGACATGCTACATCAAGATACATACATATGCAGACACGTAATATCAGACGATAGCTAATACAAACCAACAGACCACAGGTGTAGGGTATTACATCATACTGACGGCCTGAACCAGTCTAACTCGTGTGTCTTTGTTACCTTCTTGTTCTTGATCTCACACTCTTCTACCGATCAATCTATCTTCGTGGAATGCCCATCGGAGGACTGCTGATGATATTCTGTCGACAGTTGGCGCGCCAGGTAGGGGCTGTGCGTGCTGTTTCCTTGTCGAACAAGATGGCTTTTTCCGCAGGCTCTTCGTCCCTTCCGCAGCCCCGCCAGATCTTCACGGTTGGATCCATCTCGTGGGTCATCAACGCTGACGGAGTCGGAGAGCTCCTCGAGCCGGTGCAGATCGTTTCTACGCCGACCACTCCCGCGCCTGCAACTGCAGATCCGATCTTGGAACCACTTCCGAGGTCGCCTTCAACAACGACCCATCGTCCGCTTCCTCGCTACCAGAGGAGGCAGATCAACAACAACGATCTAATTGTATCCATCGATCGGGTCGGTCTAAAGCTCGCCGATTGCCTCTCCATTGTCGAATCGGCTCTGGACACTCTAGTTCAGCGCCGACCACCCTTCGATCCAGATCTATCGGAGGCTGCTCGGGAAACTCCAGGGATTATGGCCCTACCCTTCGGGTTCACCAACGCCGCCACCACTTACCAACATGCCCTAAGGGGTAGATTCGTCGACCAGGTTGAAGACGTCCATCCACTCGTCGACCAGATAGCACTATACGCCGTCGACCAGACGTTCTGTCTAAAGCTAAGTAATGCTTTAATATTTTTCTAAATATTCTCTAAACTTCGTTAATCGTCATGATGTTTCTCCGAGCTGTTTTCTCCATATTTGTTCTCCAAACAATTTTCCGAGCCCCCGAACAGTTCTGTTGATGCTCGGATGCCTCTAGAGACGGCCCTGTCTCCGGCTCCTCCCTACATGTGCACGAGCGTCTGCTCTCTGCGTTATGGGTGGTCGATAGCGGCTCCTTAGCGACGCCTATTCCTCCTACACATGCACGGGCTTCGCGCTCCGTGTTATGGACTATGGGCTAGCTAGGGCTGGAGACTCAGCTACACACTAACTATTCGGGTGGTTTATATTAAATACATCTTCACACCAACTAATCGCCGAGCTACTTACGCTATTTCATCGCCATTGCTGATTTTTCTCCGAAGTTCATATATTTTTACATAATGTACTACCCGTTCTATATGTTTGTATTGTAGGGTCATCGTCTAGGTGATCGGACCACCTGCTGCTCGGACTTCTCCACCGATCAACTGGTCGAACCGCTTGGTTCATCGACTTCGTCGCCAACCAGTTGATCGAACTGTTTGCTGGTCGTTTCTAGTTAATGCTCACTTCGCCGACAACCAGTTGACCAGACTGTTCGTCGCTCGTGCTTCATCGCCAGCTACGTCGGGGACTCCTCGGCACTCGGTTTCTTCGTGCTTGAGGACTAAGTGGGCACACTTCACCGCACAGACGTCGCCAGCTACGTCGATGCTCGGACCTCGCCAGCTTCGCCGAGACCTCCTCGGTGCTCGGACATCGCCAGCTACGCCAGGGACTCGTCGGTGCTCGGACATCGCCAGCAACGCCGAGGACTCCTTGCTCCTCGGTGCTCGATCATCGCCAGCGACGTCGGGGACTCTTCACTCCTCGGTGCTCGGTCATCGCCAGCGACGTCGGGGACTCCTCGCTCCTTGGTGTTCGGTCATCGCCAGTGACGCCGAGGACTCCTCGCTCCTCGGTGCTCGGTCATCGCCAGCGACGCCGGGGATTCCTCGCTCCTCGGTGCTCGGTCATCGCCCGCGACGCCGGGGACTCCTCGCTCCTCAGTGCTCGGTCATCGCCCGCGACGTCGGGGACTCCTCGCTCCTCGGTGCTCGGACATCGCCAGCGACGCCGAGGGCTCCTTGCTCCGCGGTGCTCGGTCATCGCCAGCGACGACGGGTGCTCCTCGCTCTTTGGTGCTCGGTCATCGCCAGCGATGCCGGGAGCTCCTCGCTCCTCGGTGCTCGGATATCGCCAGCGACGCCGGAGACTCCTCGGTACTCCCTTGGTGCTCAGATCTTGCTACGTCTCATCGGTGTGCTAACCCACAAGATCAATACGTGCACGACGCATAAGATCAATACGTGCACGGCACTGCTCGGCGTGCACCGCAGGATATTGTATAGTACCAAATAGAGTACTTTTCTGTTAACCCTACCTCTCCAGACTATATAAGGAGAGGTAGGGGCCCCCTAGCGGACATGCTACATCAAGATACATACATCTGCAGACACGCAATATTAGACGATAGCTAATACAAACCAACAGACCACAGGAGTAGGGTATTACGTCATACTGACGGCCTGAACCTGTCTAACTCGTGTGTCTCTGTTGCCTTCTTGATCTCACGCTCTTCTGCTGATCAATCTACCTTTGTGGGATACCCCTCGAAGGACTGCCGACGATATTTTGTCGACACCAACTATCGTAAATATATATGACTTAGCGCTCCGCTGCATGCATGATTTACATCACATGACAACAACAGGCCTGTTCGCTGGATGGTTTTTGGGCTGATTTGGGCTAATTGATGCTGGTTTGTCGTGAGAGAAAAACACGGTTGACTGATTTAGGCTGGCTGACCGAACAGGCCGAACAAAAAATGTGAACAACTCAACTCGCTTTGCTTGGCGAACAACTCAACTCGCTTTGCTTGGCTGACGCTGCACAAGTTTCAGAGCACACACATGGCATCCAGTAGACGATTGTCATTTGTCAACAAGAAGAGAGAGAGAAAAAAAAATGCGTGGATGCAGTGCATGCTTCCACGGAATGCAGGGTAAGCAGGAAACCGGCAAAAATTCCAAACCATTGCTCTGCGGACGCTTAAACAATGGCAAAATTAATTAATTAATTAATTAAAGGAAACCGTCCAGGCCGGCTGACAACCACACACAACACGAAAGTAGCAGCGTTAATAGACGACCAGACACCTCAAAACTGGAGCAGAGATTAAGGATCGGGCAGCCGCAAGAATGCACGCACGCATGAGAAGAACCGAACGTACGTGCTGGAAGAAAAAGAGGGAAAGGTACGGTGTCAAGCACTCGAACAGGGATCCCAAAGAGAGGGAGAGGATTAGCGCGAAACAGGGGGCCATCCTATCCAGGACGGATGTATCATGTCCTCTATATGATGACTGATGAGAGCAGCTTTGTGACACAGGGACAGCTGAAAAAAAAGGGACAGATTCTTTACACCACACCTCAGAAAAGGAGAGAAGAAAGATGCTGCCAAGTAGTTTAAAGAAGTGTCGTCAACTGCAGATTCATTTTGTCAAAAAAAAAAAAAACTGCAGTGTCATTGCTATTTTCAACTGCAGGCAATTGATCCATGCTTTAGGAACAGAATCCACAGTTATCTCTCTTTGCACAATTCACAAACTGTTTGTTGCTCTAGCTAGATTCTATGCGGTGATGTATGTAATCCTACAGTACTAGCCATACTGATAATACTATATAGAAGGTGCTGACTTTTTAATAATAAGACCAAAAAAAGGACAGTATGCATGAGACCAACAAAGATGAGAAATGGTAATTCCCTCTGTTCTAAAATACAACGGATTTGAGTTTATCATCAGTCAAACTTTGCTAGGTTTGACCACTTTTTTTTATAGAAAAAAGAGAGTAATACTTGACATGTTGGGTTCATTAACAAATATGCTTTCATAATTTACATATTTTATTAATAGGGTAGATGTTAACATTCTTCAATATATATTTAGTCAAATTCAGTACAGTTCCATTTAGAATAAATTCAGATCCCTTGTAGTTTAGAACAGAGCAGAAACGAAGAGGGGGGGAAGGGACGGAATGAAGAGGGAATAGATGTTTCATTTAGCATTGTTAGATACATTATTATCAGATATATGTTTTCATGAATTACATTTTTAATGGAAGGAATAGATGTTAATATTCTTCTCTATATATTCATTATAGTATTATTTAGAACAAACTCGGATCTCCTGTATTCTAGAAAAGACGGGAAGAAGAAGGGCAAAGAACGAAATGAATGGAAGTTTCTCCGTCCAACCAACCAACCCAAAGCTGTTTTGTCCCTTCCTTATGGGGCATCCATCCTCCATCCATAGACTAACAAGGCATACATTCGCCCCAAGTACTACTACATCAAGCTTTGAATTGCAGTTAGGCTGCGAACCAACCTTGAAAAGGGAAAACATATGCAACAGGTCTGAAACAAATCAATGGAGACAGCAGAGGAAAGGTGGAAACAAAAGGGCCATGCTTCCATTGTCTATTGCCTCCCACCTTATCATTGTAGCTGCAGCGATGAGACTACTACGGCAAATGACATCATACTAAGCTAAGAAACTAGATCCGGACCATCTAAACATTCCAACCGGCAACAATCCGCAGCCCCACATGTATGCCAATCATTGGGGCCATGGGCTGCCAGCATGATTGGGAAGAGATTAGTCGCAATCATCACTTGCCCTCAACAAAGTACAGCAGGGCAGCGGAGAACATCGAATGCCAGCCATTTGTCAATCATAAAAGCATCGCCCCACCGAAAATGTTCCACGGAATCGCACAGGAGATAAACCCAGTGGCCAGTGCACAATTTTTATAAATACTTTACATGCACGATATATCTGAAACAGAGCCAACATGCACGGAAATTCTTCTTTGATTTCATTCCATTCAGTTGCTACACCACAATTCTCAATGGTTTGTCAAGGTCATACAACGTAAATCAGGTTCCACCATAAAACTAGGAACCATATAATAATAACCTCATAAAAATGTCACATACCCTTCAACTGTTCTAGATAAGCATGGAACAACTTTCAGACAACGGTGGCAAATACACAGCCAAGGAAACACACGACTACAACAGACAAGACGACATGACCAACCACAAACCTGTGTATAGTACACAATAAACCAATGAATTAGACTCAAGAGACCAGAATGGGACTCCCAAAAACCCATTTGACATTGTCTTATAAGTTGTGCCAATACTCATTGCAACATATTATACACCACAGGAAACGCTTTGACAAAAACCGACACATCCCCTATCTTTCAAGGTTCTTTCTACCTCATCAAACAGGTAAAACAATATAATTCATTCATGCTATATAGGAGGCAAAACCCAACTCCCGACAACACCTGCGACTCCATGCCTCCCACCATTAGGTGGTGGTGGGAGCAAGAGCCCAAATGATCCAACCCGCTGACCTTGAAGACTGACCATTGACCAAGCTGCACCACTGGTGATGCAGCCCAAGGACTGACCCTGCTGTTGACTGGGACTGACATGACGACTCCCTGAGACCAGACCAATGGGACCCAACCACGACTTGGACAACGCGACTACCACACCTCTGACTAGCCCCAAGCACTAGCCAAGGCATAATGGCACAGTCGCCATTCCAAATGGGCATCTGCATGTACAATATCATATCAGAAATCAGAATTTTCACACCGATACACACCGTACACCACCCATTTTTTTACTCAAGACCGCTAGAGAGAGCATACCTTCACCCAAAGTTGAATCCACCTGATGGAACAGAGGGCTGGTTACCAAAGTTGAAGCCATTCTGGGGATTGTCGCCTGAGGGCATGGCATCGTCTTCCTCCTCCAGCCAGTAGGATTCGAGCATCTTGACAGCCTTCTCATATATCTCGGTGTTGTCATGGCTTTGCAGGCTCTCAATCTTGTCCAGGCCCTCAGCATCATCAATCATCTGTGCGTAGACATTGACATCGCCTCCACCAAGGTTTTTCTCTGCCTCGCCAACCTTCAAGATGTTCTCAAGACCCTCCAAGCAAACTGTTACAATTCTGGGGTCTGGGCAGACAAGCAGGTCACAGAGTGGCTTAATGCACCCCTGGGCAACAAGGTACCTGCATTTCGTACAGTAGACAATGTTATCACAAATGTTTTTTTAATGAAGCATACTATACTACAAATAATACGACAAACTTAGAAGATAATGTTAAAACTACATATTTACATACTTGATCTGATCATGTGTGCCACCAGAAGTGGCATTTGAAATTGCCCACGCTGCTTCTTTCTTGATGTCAAATTCAGCAGTTTGCAGAAGTTGCACCAGAGGTGCAATTATGTTTGCATTGATCACGGCCTGCAACAACATGATACTAGTTTAGGAAAGAAACCAAACAGAAGGAAGCAGTTGAATAAGAAGAAACCAACCAGGTGATTTCATTGAAGCTACTGGGACTACGGGAGAAAATGTTTGTTTATATTGAAATAATTTCCAAGTCAAACATCAACTTTTTAAAGAAATACCATAAGCTAAAGGGCGTAGCCAGTGCAGAGAGCTCCCGCTCTGTGCGGGGCTTGGGGAAGGGTGTCAGTGGCAAGCCTTACCCTCGCCTGTGCAATGCGAGGAGACCGCGACTCGAACCCGGGACCTTCCGGTCACAGGCGGTAAGACTCTACCGCTTGCACCAGGCCCGCCCTTCAAATACCATAACAACAACAACACAACAACAACAAAGCCTTTAAGTCACAAACAAGAGTTGGGGTAGGCTTAGAGTTGAAACCCAGCAGAAGCAATCAAGGTTCAGGCACGTGAATAACTATTTTCCAAGCACTCCTATCTAAGGCTAAGTCTTTGGGTATATTCTATCCTTTCAAGTCTCCTTTTATTGTCTCTACCCAAGTCAACTTCGGTCTTCCTCTGCCTCTCTTCACGTTACTATTCTGGCTTAGGATTCCACTATGCACCGGTGCCTCTGGAGGTCTCCGTTGGACATGTCCAAACCATCTCAACCGGTGTTGGACAACCTTTTCTTCAATTGGTGCTACCCCTAATCTATCACGTATATCATCGTTCCAAACTCGATCCCTTATGACCGCAAATCCAACGCAACATACGCATTTCCACGACACTTATCTGTTGAACATGTCGTCTTTTCGTAGGCCAACATTCTACACCATACAACATAGCAGGTCTAATCGTCGTCCTATAAAACTTGCCTTTTAGCTTCTGTGGTACCCTTTTGTCACATAGGACACCAGATACTTGGCGCCACTTCATCCACCCTACTTTGATTTTATGGCTAACATCTTCATCAATATCCCCATCTCTCTGTATCATTGATCCTAAATATCGAAAGGTATCCTTCCTAGGCACTACTTAACCTTCCAAACTAATATCTTCCTCCTTCCGAGTAGTAGTGCCGAAGTCACGTCTCATATACTCAGTTTTAGTTCTACTGAGTCTAAAACCTTTAGACTCCAAAGTCTCCCGCCATAACTCCAGTTTCTGATTCACTCCTATCCGGCTTTCATCAACTAGCACTACATCGTCCGCGAAAAGATGTCCCCTTGTATGTCCCTTGTGACCTCATCCATCACTAAGGCAAACAGATAAGGGCTCAAAGCTGACCCTTGATGTAGTCCTATCCAAATCGGGAAGTCATCTGTGTCTCCATCACTTGTTCGAACACTATTCACAACATTGTTGTACATGTCCTTAATGAGCCTGACGTACTTCGTTGGGACTTTATATTTGTCTAAAGCCCACCACATAACATTCCTTGGTATTTTATCATAAGCCTTCTCCAAGTCAATAAAAACCATGTGTAGGTCCTTCTTCAATTCAAATATGCACATGCTTAAGACTTGATTTATCAACAGAACTTGCACACAAACCTGAATCTGTTCCCTGTTACCAGCTGTAATGTTTGAGATCGTCCAGCATGCTTCTTTCTTGATGCTTTTCTTGTGGTTGGTAGTCAGGAGGTTCAAAAGGCATGGAAGTGCTTGATTGTCAATGACACACTGCAGGAAGGAGAAATATTTAGGTTCAGTGGAATATGGAATGTCAATATGGTACAACAGTGTGGAAAGCTAATTTTGAATATTTATTTCAATGAAATTGGCAAGGAATTCTTGTCATCAAGGCTGAAAATCAATATGACCAATTATATTTACCATCTTAAAATTTAGCTTAACAATCTGTCATAAAGACCTACATCCAATAGGGCCTGCTAAACAGTGCTGCGAAAGCGCATTTGTACTTATAAACTAGCATTTGAACTATAACAGAGAATAATTTCAAAGAAACTAGAACCTTAGATTAACAAATCAGCCAACTGATTCAACATCAACTTAGTATGGATAATTTTTTAAAAAGTAGATGCATCTCTACAGGAGACCCAGTCACGTAACTTAGGCTGGCAGAATCATGAAGTGTATAGAGAGATGCAATGAAAGGGCAGAAGTATAGATACAAGAAGAGAGAGGGAGAGACGCTAACATATAGATATGAACGGAATAATATAATACATGTTATTTCTTGCCAAACCAAAAAGATAATGGTTCCCAGTCTGTGCGCGCGTGTAAGTTTCTGTTCCATGAAAATATTGATTTGACTGCTAGATAATGTATCTAGCAAATAAAACTGTTTAATCAAACTTGTAACCCCAATTAAACAAACTAGTATGACAAAGTACACGCTGATGCGACTTCCCCCTGTCTGACACCTGCATGGACCCATATGGGCACCATGACTAATCATGTCTGCAAAATCTACAATGCTACCCGGGACAAAAGAAGCTTTCAAATCTAGTCTAGGCCAGTATTGCAGCTACATCACGGAATCAAGAACATCAATACAAGGGTAGACTGATTTTAACAGATGACTTGCATTAATTTAGCAACAGCAGGATATACATCAATGTAGGAAAAAAACATTAAAAAGGAGGTCCAACTTGCCATTTGAGTTTACCTGAGTCTGCATGTCATCCCCTGTCACAATGTTACCCACCGTGCGCAGAGCAGGAATGAGTACAGAGGCCGAAGGATGCCTAAATAAAAATTCAGTTGTTATGATTTCAATCATCGATCATGGTAAAACTTTAGAATGCTACAGAGAAAACATATATAAAAAATTGCACTTACATCAGAAGTTCCACAAGGCGAGGGAATACGCCAGATTCAATAACAGCTTGGATTTTGTCATTAGTCCCATCAGATAGGTACGAGAGAGCCCAGCAGGCATCAGTTAGGACCTCCTCATCCTGAGAGTGGATAAGGCGCTGCAGTGCTGGCAATGCTGGTTTGACCTACTCAAGCATCAACAAAACAATATCATTCAAAGAATCAACTTTGGCCAACACAACAAAAAGAAACAATCTCAGATAGAAACCTGATCAAAGTTTGGTTGTGGCTTCCCACGGCAGAAGTTGGAGAGAGTCCATGTGGCATTCCTGAGCATCGAGAGCTTAGCATGCTCATTAAGCTGCTGCAGCAAGGGGAATAGCCCACCATGGCCAAGCACCAGATCACGGCACTTTGGGGAGTCACCAGCAACATTACCTAAAGCCCACACAGCCTGCAAAACAAAAAAAAATAAAGAACCTAAGCATCACTCTACATAAGTCTCGTATAGAAGAGAGTAACTCTTGTAATTCAGTGCATGCCTGTTCACGAACATCCTCGCTGTGGGAGTTGAGGAGCTTGACAAAGATGGGCACAGCACCACTCTCAACCACCACCTTGGTGTTCTCTGATGTGCCTGAGGCAATGTTGGTGAGCGCCCATGCAGCCTCAAACTGCAGCATGAGTTATACATAGCAAGTTGCCACTGATTAATAAGAGAGAAAATAAAGTGAAGCCATATGATTGATCAGTGCGACTGTTTCCCAGACCTGGAGTTGGGGATGGTCCTCACGTGTAAGGAACTCAATAAATCGGGGCACCACTCCTGTGCTGATCACCTCCTCAATTGGTGGACTACGCTCTAGAGAAATTGATAGAAAAGTCAATCAGCAAGGTACCACTTGACAATTTTCATATAAAAGTTGCAATGGAGTTAAGAACGGAGTATCATGGGCTCATCTAGATTCACCAGCAAATACAAAAATCCCACAGGATAATAAAAGCTGTTATCTAGGATGTACAAGAATATGAAAAGAGACATGCAGCCTCCATAACCTTTTTTAGCCCATTCTCACCAGGCTCAAAAATTACTGAAACAAGCATATAATTGATGCAACAATAATTGCCCCAGCAGGAAGCAGAACACTACTGAAAAATAGAAATAATTATTCATGAAATCAATTGCTTTCAGGAGCATAACATTTTTTTTTTTGAAAACTTCCTGGCATATGGACATAAGCATGTTGCACAGGCCAGAGGGTAGTGTTTGCTTTTTTCTTAAGACAGTTAATTTACATAGTAGTTGTCAGTAAAATGGGATGGTGCCACGACTAATTTTGCAACCCCGCAATCCACATGTCAAGACCCCCGTATACGCGTATACGACAGTTACCTTAGCACCTAGAACTGGCCATACCCAGATACCCTCACGCATGGCCTAATATTACTCGACAAACCGCCCAAATCTCACCCCTAAACTGTATCCATCGTAACGGTAACTGCACATAAGATCCGAATCTCACCTATGGAGAGCAGCTTCCTGAACTGCGTGGTGGCCTCAAGCTGCACGGCGGGGTCGTTGGAGAGGACGGCCTGCACCATCGCCGGCAAGCCATCGAGCTGCACAATCAGACAACAAGAGAAGAATCAGATCCGAACCCGTCAGATCGAGTACCACCCCCCGTCTCCCAAACCCTAACGAAGGGGGGACGGATCAGATCGGGAGCGAGCCAGGGCAGGGCAGCGCAGCACCTTCTGCTGGAGCGCGGTGGAGTGGCCCATGGGCGGGACGGCGCCGGCGGGGAAGCCGTCGCGGCGCTTCTTCTGGAGGCTCTCCTCGCGCTTGGCCTTGCGGATGTCCACCATCTGGCCCTCGCGGCGGCGGCGGCTCTCCTCCGCGTCCACCGTCTGCTTGTAGTTGCCCTTCCGCATCAGCTCCCGCTCGCTCGGCCGGAGCGACATCGCGGCGAAACCCTAGGGGGGACCCGGCGGCGGCGTGGAGCGGGGGGGGGGGGGGGGGGGGGGGGGGGGGTGGCTGGAGGAGGGGTGCAGTCGAGCGTCGTTCGCGCAGGCACGCACGGCAAGACCGACCCGATTCGGTTTCGAATTGGGGAACGGGTGGGGAGAGAGGGAGTTGGAGGTGGGGGAGGTTTATATAGGCGGCGGCGTTCCAACCGGGGGTAGCAAAGGAGGGCCGTCAAGGCCTTTAGCATGACTTCGGCTACCGCCGCTCTTGCCTAGAGGACTGTCAAACGGCTCTTACTCGCGTTCAAATTCAAATACCCATTGATTTTTTATTTGTTTATTTACTGGCTTTGTATAGTTCCAAAAACATAAGTTTTTTAAGCCTCTTGCTCGCTATTCCTCCCGGAACAAAAGGATCAAAACCTTCTGCACCTAATGCATAGCTTGTACTTTTCCAGTTAGTTCATAAGGAATGGACGCCCATATTAAAGTGTTTCAGAAGAGCCATAACCATTTTTGTATTGAGAAGTAGCCTAAAACTTGTTTCGAAGCTCTTTATAAGCAGTTCGGAGAAACCATAACAATTTTATATTGAGAAGTCGGAGCCTAAAACACATGACTTCTTTTGAGGTTTCATAAACTTGATATAAATTATTATAAAATTATTATTAGAGTTCTTTTTTTTGTCAACCATTTTTTTATAAAAAGGGTTTCATCTTTACTAGAGAAACTACTTCACACTAGCTTTGCCAAACTAATCTTTAGAGTTATATGTACTCATTGTTTTCTTATCAAAGCTACTCCCTCCATTCCAAATTATAAGTCATTTTGATTTTTTGGTTCATCCATTTAGACATATTATTATATCTAGATGCATGACAAAATGGATATACCAAAAAAGTCAAAAACAACTTATAATTTGGAACGGAGAGAGTATAGTATATAAGCATGCACATAGTAATTTGTAGGTACGGCTTGCCTTAATCTATTTCAATATGCTTTAGAATCAAATTTTATATCACGGCTAGACGCACACTATTATTGTATAGTATGGGTCACGGATATAACGGTTTTCATCTTTAATTCATCGGAGCATAGGCACGGGCGGATGGAGGAGAGAGTGATAGATTGAGAGATGGAGGAAGAATTTTTCTCCTTTTTATTTTTTTTTTAAGAATGGACCGGTAGCAGACATGCCTATGCATTTCAACAGAGTGTGCAACTTGCGTCATATGTTTCGATGTCTTAAAATTGGTATGTTCCAATACGTCTAGAAATCGGATTTTGTCAATGTACAATGACCAGATACATGCAATTCTAACTCGTACGAGCACGGATCCCAAATGGGACATTAAACCAATTAGAACTCTTAGGGTCTTACCTCTAGTAGTCTTATTATGTCTAATCAATCACGTATTACTATTCTTAGTAAGATCGGTTAGGATTCTTATGCTCCAGGAGTAGATGACAAAAAATGGGTCAAGAGAGAGTAACAGATAAATAATTGGAGGAGAGAAATTTTCTCTTTAATATTGGTCCCGTTTGTTTCGCTGAAAAAAAAGCCGAAACATTATTTCAGCTAATTTGTGGTGAGAAAAAAAATACTATTCTGGCTGAAAAAACAAGCTAAAAAAGACGGATTATAAGAGAAGCGAACAGAGTCATTAGGTATATAGATATGTAACTCTGTTTGGTACAATTTTTCCTAGGAGTACTTCTTTGAGAAAAGCACGGTCAGGATAAAACTAGTCTAACCCAGTTTCTGTGTTTTAATGGGCTTAAATGTGGTTGAACTCACAGACTTCTTCATTTTGGGTTCTCCTTCAACCACTTCTTGCTTAATGAGCACCAACTCTTTCGAGACAATCTGGGTGTCGGCCATGTCACAACTTTCGCGATCGTGAATCGCATGCATGTTGGAAGTTGGTGCCAACCGTTATCGTGCCATTTAGCTCCTGAATCTTGAGCTTGAGGTAGATGTAGGATCGACATGAACTTTTCATAGCTGGGCACCAAAAAAATGTGTGGTAGATGCTCGAGAAGTCGATCACCTCAAAGGTGAGGTACTCACACTACGCTAGATTCTTACTGTAGGAACGGAGCATTTTTTACTGTAGGGACGGCTGAGGTTGGGGGCGCCCCTACAGTGGGCGTCCTCGGGCCCCAGCAGCCCAGCCGCCCCTACAGATGGCACTGTAGGGGCGGCTCAATCACCAGCCGCCCCTACAGTGCCCATTTGTCTTTTTTCAAATTTCAAAATTTGAAAGGTCCAAATTTAGTCAAATAATAAGATGACCAAAATAAAAGTTGTAGATCTTGATGAGTTGAACAACTTTTGTATTCATCACTTTTACATCTGAAATCATTTAGGGTTTTAAATTTTGGTTTGAACTTGTCAAATTTCAAATTTTAAAATGTGTAAAACATTGTCACATCCAAGTTTGATCAAACTTAAATGCTGAAGCATGATTTTAGAAATTTTTAGAAAAAAAAACCATCACATTTGGAGTTAGTATGAGGGAGAACAACTAGTTACAAAGTTTACCCATAGATTAAAAAGAGAAATCACACTGTTCTAGATGATCCTTACATGATCATAGTAAACAGTGCGATTTCTCTTTTTAATCTGTGGGTCAACTTTGTAACTAGTTTTTCTTCCTCATACTAACTCCAAATCTGATGATTTTTTTTTCTAAAATTTTCTAAAATCATTCTCTATCAATTTATTTTGTTGGTTTTGTCAATATATACATATGAAAAGTTTGAGCAATTTAAATTTTGAATTTAAAAAAATACAACTTCAAACAAGATTTTGGTACCCCAAATGATTTCAGCTGAAAAAGTGATAAATACCAAAGTTGAATAACTCATCAATATATACAACTTTTGTATTAGTCATTTCTTCATATGACAAAGTGGTAATGACATTATTCACAAATATGACACATCTCTCATAAGGTTTTATAAACTATATGAGACATGTGTAAGATTAGTGAACAATGTATGCTAAGAATTTGTTAAATGAAGAAATGACCAAAATAAAACTTGTATATATTCACGAGTTGAACAACTTTGGTATTCATCACTTTTTATGTTGAAATCAATTTGGGTCTCAAATTTGGGTTCGAACTTGTCATTTTTCAAAATTTCAAATTTGAAAGGTTCAAATTTTGTCAAATGACAAGATGACTAAAATAAAAGTTGTAGATATTAATGAGTTGAATAACTTTGGTATTCATCACTTTTTATGTTGAAATCATTTTGGGTCTCAAATTTTGGTTCGAACTTGTCATTTTTTTAAATTTCAAATTTGAAATGTTCAAATTTTGTCAAATGACAAGATGACCAAAATAAAAGTTGTAGATCTTGATGAGTTGAACAACTTTTGTATTCATCACTTTTACATATTCATCACTTTTTATGTTGAAATCATTTTGGGTCTCAAATTTTGGTTCGAACTTGTCTTTTTTTAAATTTCAAAATTTGAAAGGTTCAAATTTAGTCAAATAACAAGATGACCAAAATAAAAGTTGTAGATCTTGATGAGTTGAACAACTTTTGTATTCATCACTTTTACATTTGAAATCATTTAGGGTTTTAAATTTTGGTTTGAACTTGCAAATTTCAAATTTCAAATTTTGTTTTTCAGCTTCTGGTGTGTTGTTTAGAGAAGCAAAGTTTCCGGTGTGTTGTTTAGAGAAGCAAAGTTTCCGATGTCCATGAATTTTTTAAGAGTCAATGTTGTTCATGTGTCACGCTCTAGCAATATGTGTGCACATGAACTTGCTCGGATTGGTTTGAATTGAGACCTGGATTGACCGCATATTTGGATTGATCCTCTCCCAGAGTTTGTACAAAATCTTATGTTTCATGATGTAAATGTTTCTCCCCACATATAATAAAGTGCAAACTTGTTAAAAAAACGATCGTGCTTCTTCTTCGCATCGCTGTCACGTCAACGTGCTCTCTCTCTCTCTCTCGTGATCACCCATGGCGCGCGTGTCTATTTCTTGCATGGTCCCGCCCGGTCATACATGGTTGATGCTTGACGAAGGATTTTCCTCCGTTGGTCCTCGAGCCAGCAAGAAAACTCCAAATCACAGCCTTACACAACTCGTCACGTTCTCAAATAAATTAACTTTTAAATTATCTTAAGTTAAACTTTTATAAGTTTAACCAGATTTAAAAAAACACTAATATTTATGACATCAGATGATCGAACATAAGTCGTTCTGATTTTTCAGATGCATATTGTTTTCTATGTATATATTTAGACATATAGTGTATAATGATGTGTATAGCAAAAACTTATATGTATCTAGAAAAGTCATAATGACTTATAATTTGAAATGAAAGGAGTATTTATCGTATATTTATTTATGAAACCCAACAGAGACACATACATCTACATACACGCACCACTCACCCTCACAGGGGAGATGGGCCACTGTCGATGTTTTACCACCGATAGCCTGCCACGGGGGTACCCGGGACAGTATGTTCGGGCTTCGGCGTATGCTGAACTCGATGGTTAACGCAAGAGACAGTCGATTTATCCTGGTTCAGGCCCTCGATCGTGGATCGAGTAATAACCCTACATCCAGTCGGCGTTAGCCTTTGCGTTGGATTGATTGTAAAGTGTTGTACAATTGTTGTTCTCTTATTCAGGAGCCCTGCCCTCCTTTATATAGTCAGGAGGCCAGAGTCCTAGTCGGTTTACAATGAGAGTTCCTAGTAGGATTACTGAATAGTACTACTACTAAGATTACATGGGAAGAATCCTAGTTAGACTAGATCTTCTCTCTCCCTTGCGGGGTATCCTGTGGGTCCCGCATCGACAAGCCCCCGAGCACTTCATGGTTGAGCTCTAAAAGTCTTGTTTTGCTCCTTCAGGTCTTGTTGAGTAGGAACAAATGTCATCCGAGTGCTTTCTGGAGTGAAACCTTATAGCGCTTCTTAGGATCTTCAAGTGGTGAGTGCTTTTTGAAGAAAAAGTACATCCATCTGGTTGTAGCCCCCGAGCCTCTTGCTATTTGGAACAAGGAGCTGGAGGATCTTGTCTTGAAGTTGCTCTGATGGTTCGTTGAAGTTTTATCAAAAAGAACTCGAATATGGCTCGTTCCGGGTTCTTTTTGTCGTAATGTCTTGAAGTGGTCTACGTTGAGGAAGTCTTTTGGTGACGTGCGCTTTTTCGAAGAAAAAGGGCACTCACTGAGTGTAGCCCCCGAGTCTCTTGCTATTTGGAACAAAAAGTTGGAGAGTCTTGAATCTTTATGCTGTTTGAAAATTTGTGTTCTGAAGTAGTCCTCGAGACTTGGATTATGTCATCATCTGAGTAGTTTTGCGACATCTTTCCGAAGCAGCCCTTTAGTCTTGGATTAAACCGTCATTCTTGTAGTTTCACGGCATCTAGCCTTCGAGCTTATGTCCGGGTTCTTTTATTCGGAAAGAACTCGGTTACATGGCCTTGGCATACTCTCCGCTAGTCTTCTGTTGTCGGATGTGGTTGTGTGGAGTTGGTTGGGTGTAAATGTTGTTTATTGACAGGTTGTACCGTGGTGGTATATCCTTCCGAATATGCTTGTCCTTGGTCACTATTCCTTCATGCCTGAGTCCTTTTTCATTGAGTTCTATCTTTTCACTGTTTCCTTTGTTAGGTCTTTACCTTTGGTGCTCCCGGTTCATGTGCACCGCTCTTTTGGTCTATAAATACCCTCTTGTGGTGCTTGTTTTTGAATCATTGAGCATTCTGTTGTGTGGCCTGAAGTCTTTGTAGTCATGGATATGGTAGTTTGTGAAGTTGAGCAGCCCCCAGGCGTATCTTATAGTTGTTGTGTATCTCGTCGTAGCTGGAGGAAGTCTTATGATAGGGGTTAGAGGTAGACTAATCTCGCAGTGGCGTTGCACCAGGAAGTTGGTGGCGGTAGTTGGAGGAAGTCTTATGATGTGGGCTTCGTTCCTTCATCCAGCAGTTCTTGGCTGACGCTCTTTGTCTGCCCTGTGGCTGTCCGGTGCAGATCAACACCTGATCCTGCATCACATCGGGCTTGGGTAGACAGATGCCTGCCAGCCTCCTTTGGTCCATGCTTTCCTGCTGTGCTGCTAATTTCCGTCTTGGATGCACTGTGTTCGTCCTTTGAAGAAAACAGTATAGCCAAGGGCGGTTTGTTCTACCTGGCAGCAAATTGGAACACGTAGTCGTTCCAGAGCCTAGCCGTGTCCGGGTTCCTCTTTGCTACCTTGCTTGTTGTAGTACTGAGTTCGTCGGGTCTTGTAAGATGTGTAATCTTGTACTTCTTGATTTCATTTGTAATAAAAAAGATTCTTGCCTTCTTAGTTGCCATGCTTTTTCCTGCTATATTGCTTATGGAATTTCTGAGTTCTTTTTTATCAAGAACCGGGTTCTTTTGTTCTTTCAGAAGTTACCCTTCCTTTCTTCTTTGAGGATGGGTTGTTCTTGCAGTTATCTGATGGCTCTGCAGTAGTGCTGGATAGATAAGTCTGAAATCTGCCCGTTGGATTGTACCATTGTGTGGATTTGTGCCCTCCGTCGTTTTAGCTGTGTCGGTAAATGGACCGTTGCGTTCTCACACGGTGTTTTAACGGGCCTGGTGGGCCATTTCTAACGCTGTAAAATTTATTTATAGACCCTTCGTCCTCTTTTTCTTTACTGCCTTTCTTTTGTCTTCAAACCCTAGCTCCTAATCATCTATCGTCGCCATTGTCGCCATCACCCGAGCACCATCATCCTAGCTTCATCTTTCCCAGTACCTTTTTACTTCCGCTAGTTCATGGGTAAGAAGAAAACCACGAGCAAGTCCTAGGCGACCTTCGTGGACGAGGAGCCATCCCTTTCTTTGATTGAGAACCAAGAGTTTATAGCCATGAGGGCTGCTCAGAAGGTTTGGCCGGCTCCAACAACAAGCAAAGATTAGCTGCGCGAGCTCGTCAGCGACGACTTGATCCAAAGCAAAGTCATCGCTGAATGGAGAGTTCCGGGCGAGCATCAGGTTCCTGCTCCAGGTCCTGGTGAGATTGTCCTCTTTGTTTCCTTTGTCCGCACTGGACTTTGCCTTCCTGCTTCTGCCTTCCTTCATCAGTTTCTTGGTTATTTCAGGGTTAGTCTGAACCATCTAACCCCTAATGCCATTCTCCATCTTTCTTTTTCGTTCATCTCTGTGAAGCTTTCCTCGGAATCCCTCCTTCTCTATCTCTTTTTTCGCTACTTCTTTCGTCTGAAACCTCAACCCCACCATGAAAGAAACCAGCGTTCTTAGTGGTTGCGGATCAGTTTCGCCAGGGTCTTAAGATCAAGTTCTTTAACTATGACCTGGTCGATTCTGTAAAAGATTGGTGTGCGACTGGTTTTATGCTGCCAATTTGATCCCTTCCCTTGTCGTCCACTCTAGATCTGGTCCTGTGGTGAATTACCGATGGGACAAAAAACTTGAGTCACCCGCTGAGATTCAAGTGATCCAGCCACTCCTTGATAGGATTAGCATGCTGAAAACAGCAGGGTTTTAACAAGTTTTGGTATTGTCTCGAGTTTTCTTCATCGCGAGTCAGCCTTTGAAAGAGCGGGAGCACCTTGGCTTTGAGTATTCTGGGGCCGAGGATCCTTCCACGCATGGTCTTAGCTCTTGAGCTGACCGATGAGGAGGTACTCGAGCATCTCCAGAAGATGCTGAAAGGAGTGAGCATTGTTCCTCCTGCTATCTCTGAGTTCTCTGCCAACAACCCACCCCCTAGCTGTGAGTTGTTTATTTCTTTGTTTGGGTACTTTATGTATTCTTGTTGCATCCATTTTTGCTTAGCTTTTCCTTGTCTTGCTATCTTATCCTTTTTCGTAGGAGCTTGGGCGGAACTTTGTTGACCCGATCCCTCTTGATGTTCTCCCTGCCGTGGCGGAGACTAGGGATAAACTTGCTGGAACTTCTGCAACTAGTAAGTCCCCAACCTCCACAGCGCTTCCTGGAGTTTCTTCCGGATTTGTTGATGTATATGAAGAATATGTTCCTCGTCTAGTCCCTCGCGGTCCTCGTAGTGTCTCGAAGAGGGGGCGAACAGACGGGTCTTCATCTGGCCTACCTATCTCCAAGAAGCCTCGCAAACCAAGTACTCTCTCAGGTACTCCAGTTGTTGCTAGCATGCTCTTAGGTGAGCACATTTAATACTCTTTGTTCCTTTGTTTCCTGTTTTTCTCTTGAACCGAGTACTTTTTATTCTTTTTTCAGCAGGTGCTCTGGTTTCCTTGGTTGAGGGAGAGGAGGATGATGAAGTACCCCTCATCATGCGGCGGTGAGTTGTTTTCATATTCCTGTTGCATTGAATTTCTCTTCTTTGTCTTGACTTTTAGTCTTGAACTTTTTAAAGTAACCGGACGTCGGGTACGAGTTCTTCTGAGGCTCCCGTGCCAACTTCTTCTAAAGCTCCGATGTCGAGTTCTTTAGTAGCCTTGGTACCGAGCTCTACCGCTCCTCCAGTGCAGAGTTCTTCCATGGCTCCAGCCCCGGCTTCTTCCGTGGCTCCAGTATCTGCTATCCCGCTCCCGTCGTCGGGTGGCGGGGACATTTTTGCCATCGTGGTCCCCCCTGCGAGGCCTTCTTTGGCTTCATGAAGAAGAAAGTGGCTGGGTGAGTAGATTCTGGTTTCATCCTTTTGCTTCTGTCTTCCTTCTTCTGGTTCTCATCGGTGATTTCTTTTATCAATTTTCAGTCTTTTGTCTTCTCTCATTTCTTCATCGACTTCTTCTCAGCCTTCTGCCGTGCCATTGAGTTCCGAGCCTCAGGACTCGCAACATACTGTTGGTGAAGTTGCTGCGGGGGCTTCGGAGCTACCTGGCGAAGTTGCGGTCTTGGCTGCCCCGGAGGTGACTGTGGCCGTCGCGTCGGGTCTTTCTAAGGGATTGGCTTCGGCTTCCCGGGAGGTTGCTTTGGTCATTCCTTCTTCACCCCAGCCAGCCTCTCCTTCCCCTTCTCTCGCTTCCAGCGGTCCCTCTTTTACCGATGACATGGTGCAATAGTTCGATGCCACCCATCGGCTATCGGAGCTGACCGTAGCCTGGGGGAGCTTGGCGTCCTCTGCGACTTCTTTCGGGGAGAAGCTTCATGTAAGTTTTTCTGAGATTCTTTCTTAGGCCATTTGTTTTGCCTTCGTCCTTATGCCTTATTTTTCTCTATCTTTAATTGTTTAGACTTTCTCTCGTGACCATACTGGCTTCTTCTTTTCGTCTGAAACCGAGAAGAAGTTGTCCTCCGAGGTAAGTTCTCTGAAGACTAACCTTGACCTTCTCTGGGCCGAGTTGGAGGCTGAGCGTAAGTCGCATCAAAAAGAGGAAAAGGCTCTCCGTGCCCGGGTGGTAGAGGTAGAGAAACAGAGAGACACTGTTGCCTAGGAGTTGGAGAAACAGAAAGATGCTGCTATCCGGGAGGCCTCGAAGAACTCGGAGTCCATGAAGAGCTTGGAAGCTGTGAAGAAAGAATGTAAAGGTATTCCGGGTTCTCTTTGTTTCTTTCAGTATTCAAACCTTTCCCTCCTGCTGACTTGTTGTTTGGTGTCTTGTCCAGCTCTCCGAGTTGAAGGAAAAAAGCTCTCGAAGGGCATTGATGAAATAAAGACTCTCATTCGTACAAGTCATAACAAGGCTGAGGAGGTAATTACTCATGCTGAAGAAGAACTTGCACTTGCTAAGTTGATCAGGCATGGAGCTGATAAAGATCTTGTGCAAGCCCAAAAAACTATTGAAGACTTGTCTGGGAAGCTGGCGACGGCTACTGAAAATTGGAATGTTTTGTGGAAATCCTTTCGTTTAGTAGCTGATGTTCTCCGGACTCCAGCGGATGACGGGCAATCTTGGGCTCAGTTCATTCCTCGGATTCTGACTCGTTTCCAAGAGTTCGTGAAGAAATGCGCTCAAGTATGTACTAAGAATGTGCTGGCCTAGGTCCAGGTCCTTGTTACAGAGGCGCCTCTATCCAAGATAGCAGAGGAAGCTGATAGCCAAGAGTACCTTGATGCCATTGAGAGGATGGAGCCTGAGGTCGAAGGTTTAGCTAGTAGGGTTGTAGATAGTCTTAATATTGATATTTCCCTTCCTGATGACAATGCTTGATTCAATTGACCAGCCTCTTGTAATATTACACTCCTCTTCAAATGAAGATTCTTTATTTTCGTTGATGTATTCTTTGCCCGGGTGTGGTCGGAGTTACTTGACTTGCTGAGTACTTTGCCCCGTTTTTGTCTCTGCCCTATAAACCACTCTGTGCGTTATCCTGACGAAATCCCTCGATTTGTCGAGTACTTTTCTTTTCTTCCTCTTTCGTGATCCGTCGAGTGCTTTGTCCGCGCTATGACTTGTTAGATGTAGATCTTTGTGTTGACAACCTTTCGTCTGTGCTATGTAAAATGACTCGGCATAGAATGTTGCCTTGACAAACTTTGGCATCCGAGTGCTTTCTTGAGTGGCGCTTGTGCTTTTCTGAGGAAAAAGTATTCCTATCTGGATGTAGCCCCTGAGCCTCTTGCTTTCCGGAACGAAGAGCTGGAGGGTCTTTTTAAGCTTAATTTTTGGTCGACTAGTTTTAGGTGTTAGCTTTTAGCTACCCTCATCGGCGGGCTCAAGCATCTTTTTAGCTGTTTTGCTCTCGGCCGGGATGCTCAGGCATGTTTTCAGCCATTTTGCTTTTTGTTTCGGGTGTTAGCTTTTAGCTACCCTCATCGGCGGGCTCAAGCGTCTTTTTAGCTATTTTGCTCTCGACCGGGATGCTCAGGCATGTTTTCAGCCATTTTGCTTTTTGTTTCGGGTGTTAGCTTATTAGCTACCCTCATCGGTGGGCTCAAGCATCTTTTCAGCTATTTTGCTCTCGGCCGGTAGGCTCAGGCATGTTTCAGCCATTTTGCTCTTTTGTTCGGGTGTTAGCTTATTAGCTACCCTCATCGGCAGGCTCAAGCATCTTTTCAGCTATTTTGCTCTCGGCCGGTAGGCTCAGGCATATTTCAGCCATTTTGCTCTTTTGTTCGGGTGTTAGCTTATTAGCTACCCTCATCGGCGGGCTCAAGCATCTTTTCAGCTATTTTGCTCTCGGCCGGTAGGCTCAGGCATGTTTCAGCCATTTTGCTCTTTTGTTTCGTGAAAACAACTCATTGAAAGTCATGACAAGACATGCTGTGGATGAATATCATCTTTATTAATCATGAATATAGACTAATACATATGTTGTCGAGGAATATTGTCCTTTGTCGATTATGAACGTTGGTCCCTTGTGGCTTGCATATCTGTTTTTCCTTGAGTTGTTTTTACGCGTAGAATCTTCTTAGCTGGCTGATGTGCCATGTATTGTTGACTTCTCTTCCATCTTCGGTTATTAACTTGTATGTGCCTGGTCCGGTGACTTTTATGACAATGAACGGACCTTCCTATGGACTGAGTAGTTTATGTCGTCTATCAGTTTTTTGTATCCTTCTTAGCACTAAGTCTTCGACTTGTAATGATCGAGGATGGGTATTCTTGTTGTAGTGTCGTCTTAAACCTTGTAGGTATCTGGTTGATTGGAGAATAGTGTTTACTCTGACTTCTTCTGAGCTGTCGAGTTCTAATCTTCTTGTGTGTTCTGCTTCTCCTTCATCGTATTGTTCTATCTTTGGTGATGTCCAGATCAAATCGGCAGGCAGTACGGCTTCTGACCCATAAACTAGGAAGAAAGGTGAGTAGCCTGTTGCTCTGCTTATTTGAGTTCATAGCCCCCATACTACTTTAGGTAATTCTTTAATCCATTTGGATCCATAGTCCACTAGTTCTTCGTATAACCTTGGTTTTAATCCGGCTAGTATGAGTCCATTAGCCCTTTCTACTTGTCCGTTGGCTTCTGGATGTGCAACAGACGTGTAGTCTATACTAAAACCACAGTCTTGTGCCCAACTTTTGAATTCTGTAGCTGTGAAGGGGGTGCCTAGATCTATGATGATTCGGTTGGGCATGCTGAAGTGGTGCATAATGTCTTGGATGAACTCGACTGCTTTGGCTGCGCTGTATTTCGCGAGTGGTTTGTATTCAATCCACTTGGTGAACTTATCGATTGCTACAAAGATATACTCAAAGCCGCCTTTTGCTTTCTTCAGAGGTCCTACTTGATCCAGCCCCCAGCAGGAAAAAGGCCAAGCGGGTGGGATGCAGATAAGATTGTGAGCTAGCACATGGGCTTGTCTTGCAAACATTTGGCAACCTTTGCATTTTCTGACAAGTTCTTCTGCGTCTTTCAAAGCGGTTGGCCAGTAGAATCCGGTGCGAAATGCTTTGCCAACCAGTGTTCTTGAAGCAACATGATTTCCACAGCAACCTGAGTGTATTTCGTCTAGGATCTCTTTGCCTTCTTCAAATGAGACACATTTTAGGAGTACTCCTGATGATGCTGCTCTTCTGTAAAGTCTATCTCCTACTAGAACGTAGTTTTTGCTTCTGTGCACAACTTGGGTGGCTTCTGCTTTATCTGCTGGCAATTTATTTTCTTTGATATAGTCGATGAAAACTTGGCTCCATAAAGTGTTGATTACCAAGATCTGAACGCCTTTAGCCTGAATTTCAGGGGTTGTTTCACCGGGTTGTTTGATAGAGGGAACTGATAGCTCTTCTATGAATATGCCGGGTGGAACCTTCGCTCTGTCTGATCCGAGCTTAGCGAGGACATCTGCTGCAATATTGGAATCGCGCAGGACGTGTAGAATTTCTAATCCTTGGAAATGTTTTTCAAGTTTCCGTATTTCAGCACAGTAAGCACCCATGTTTTCTTTGGTGCAATCCCAATCTTTATTGACTTGGTTGATGACTACTGCTGAATCGCCGTATACGAGTAATCTCTTTATTCCGAGGGTAATTGCCACTCGTAGCCCGTGGATGAGGGCTTCATATTCTGCTTCGTTATTTGTAGCTTGCCATAATATCTGAAGGACATACTTGAGTTGTTTTCCTTCTGGAGAAATGAGGAGAACACCTGCACTGGCTCTGCCTAGTTTGAGTGACCCATCAAAGTACATCTTTCAGTGGTCAAGGATTGTATCTGATAAAGGCTGTTGAATCTCTGTCCACTCGGCCACAAAATCGGCAAGGGCTTGAGATTTGATTGCTTTCCGCGGGGTGAAATCAATGTTAAGAGCTCCGAGTTCAACTGCCCATTTTGATATGCGTCCCGTCACATCTCTGTTGTGTAAGATGTCTCCGAGCGGGAAGTCTGTCACCACTGTGATCTGGTGGCTTTCAAAATAGTGGCGAAGCTTGCGTGAAGTGATTAATAGGGTGTAGAGTAGTTTTTGCACATGCGGATACCGTATTTTTGATTCAGATAATACTTCGCTGATGTATTATATGGGTCATTGTACTTTATACACGCGTCCTTCTTCTTCTCTTTCTATGACTATTGCCGTGCTGACCACAGCAGTAGTCGCCGCAATGTATAGCATCATATCTTCGTCTTTCCTTGGGGTGTGAGAATTGGTGAGGATGTGAGGTATGCCTTAAGTTTCTTGAAAGCTTCATTGGCTTCTTCTGTCCATTCAAACTTATCTGTCTTCTTTAGTAGTTTAAAGAAATGTAGTCCTTTTTCATCGAGCCTTGAAATGAAACGATTGAGTGCCGCCATGCAGCCTGTTAGCTTTTGCACATCTTTGATGTTTCTAGGTGGGCCCATTTCTATTATAGCTCGAATTTGCTTGGTGTTGGCTTCAATCCCACGCTGACTGACCAAAAATCCGAGTAGTTGTCCTGAGGGAACTCCGAATACACATTTATTTGGGTTCAACTTCCATCTCCATCTCTTCAAGTTTTCGAAGGTTTGCTTCAAATCTTCAATCAGAGTGTCTGGGTTCTTTGTCTTCACCACTACATCATCCATGTATGCCTCCACATTTTCACCAATTTGATCCCCAAGGCAAGTTTGGATAGCTCTTTGGTATGTGGCGTCAGCGTTCTTTAGTCCAAACGACATGGTCTTGTAACAGTAAGCACCGAACGGAGTAATGAAAGACGTCTTGCTCTGGTCTTGTTCTTTTAATGCGATCTGGTGATACCCTGAATAGCAATCGAGAAAGGATAATAGTGCAGACCCTGCTGTTGAGTCAACTATCTGGTTAATGCGTGGTAGCCCGAACAGATCTTTTGGGCAATGTTTGTTGAGATCTGTGTAGTCGACGCACATGCACCACTCGTTCGTGTTCTTCTTCTGCACAAGGACTGGGTTTGCTAGCCAATCTAGATGAAGGATTTCTCTAATGAATCCGGTGGCCATTAGCTTTGTGATTTCTTTTTTAATTGCTACCTTCTTGTCAGGTGAGAATCATCATAGCCGTTGCTTTACAGGCTTGGAGCTTTCGTTAACTTCAATTCTGTGCTCAACCAACTCTCTTGGGACACCCGGCATGTCGGCTGGCTTCTAAGCGAAGATATCTTTGTTGTCCCGAAGAAAGTTGGTGCGCGCGAGTTCCTATTTTGCCGAGAGGTGAGCACTGATGGTTGCTGTCTTGGAGGTATCGCCAGTGCCCAAGTCGATTTGCTTGACGTCGACTTCTTTTGGTGGTGTGATGATGCTAGGCTTTTTAGCCAGTATTTCTAATTCTTCTTGGCTCATCTCTGCAGCAATTGTGGCCATTTCTTTTCTACTTTGGTCATCTTGTGCTCTGGCTGCAATCTGGATTGCTTGAACATCGCAGTCAAAAGCGCATTTCAAGTCACTTCGAAGGGAAAGTACTCCATTAGGTCCTGGCATCTTGAGCAACAAATACGGGTAATGCGGTATCACCATGAATTTTGCTAGTGCCGGTCGTCCGAGAATTGCGTGGTATGATGACTCAAAGTCTGCCACCTCAAATTTGATGAATTCTGTTCGTTAGTTCGAGGGTGTTCCAAAAGTGACTAGTAGAGTAATTTGTTCGAGCAGCATGGCTGCTTTGCCGGGTACTATTCCGTAAAAAGGTGTGCTTGTTGGTGTGATCATCCCAGCGAGTTGTAGTCCCATCTTCCTTAGTGTTTCTGAAAAGATGATGTTGAGTCCAGCTCCCCCGTCGATTAATACTTTGGTGACAGTCATACCAGTAATAGTTAGATCTAGAACCAGTGGATAATGGCCTGCGTTTCCCACGCTAGTCCATTGGTCTTCTCTGGTAAATTGGATAGGATACTGTGACCAATTGAGATATCTTGGTGTAGCCGGTTCTGCTGTCATGATAGTCCGTAGTGCTAGTTTTTCTTGATGTTTGCTTCTGCAATCTGGAGCCCCTAAGAAGATCACTGCTACCGTTCCCCTGGGTTTTTGGAATCCTTTGTCCTCGTGGTTGTCTTCATCTTTTTTCTGATTGTCCTCTTTGGTGTTCTCCTTACTATCTTTTCTTGTGTATCGATCATTGAAAGTGTAGCAATTTCTGATGATGTGTCTCCCATTGGAGTGCAATGGGCAACATATGTTTTCAATGTCATCATATCTTCTAGGTTTGGAAAGCTTCTTTGATTTGTCGGCCATTGCCACGGTATTGTCTGGTCTACATTTTCTTTCTTGATGTCTGCTATTTCGATGATTTTGCTTGTCCGGGTTGTCCTGGTTGCTTCTATCCGGGAACCTCTCTCGTGTTTTTTTCTTCTGCAGTAATCATCTTTTCTACTATTCGTCTGAACTCTTCATTGTTTCTCGGATTTTCTTTGCAGAAGTCTTGAAATTGCCACCTAGCCATGATTCCATGAGAGAAAGCTTCAATTACTTCTCGTTCGGTGATGTCATGCACTTGAGCCCGCAGTTCACTGAATCATCGATAGTAATTTCTGAGACTTTCGCCTCCCTTTTGCTTGAGTCCTTTCAGTTCTGCATGAGTGATCGGGTGTGTGATGATACCCGCGAAATTTTCACAGAAAGCTCTTTGCAAGTCCTCCCAATTTCTGATCGACCCTGGGTTCAATTTATCGAACCATTGGAGGGGCATAGTTTCTAGTGCCATGGGAAAGAACAGGGTCTTGATATTGTCGTCTCCTCCGGCTAGTTCAATTGATTGTGAATATATTCTGAGCCATTGCCTTGGTTCAGTTTTGCCATCATACTTAGAGTGGTTAGACGGTTTGAACTTGTGAGGTAATCATACCGACGCAAGCCTATTCGCGAAGCAGGGAAATCTATCGTGTGTTCTGGCTTCTTTGAATTCGGATTCGGCACCTCCTTCTGGCCAATTGTTGTTTTGATGGGAATAATTCTGCGAGGCTGTCTGGGTAGGCACCTTACTCCTGGTATTTCTTAGTTGTTCAAATTGGTGACCTTGATTATGTTCCTTCCTACTTCCTCCGTTATGGCTTCCACCTGGCCCAAGTCTTTCGAAAGCGGACTTCCTTTGATTTTGATCTTCTTGCCTGTGGGTTGTTGATCTGGCGGGTAGTCTTGTTTGGCCTCTCTCTTCATGCGTTCTTGGGATCGTTGACCGGAGCAAGTCTTGGAGCTGTTCATACTTCTCACCGGGATGTGAAGTTGCTCTGAGTTCTTCTAATGCTTCTCGAATCTTATCGTAAGGCGTATTTGCCGTGCGTCTTCCTTCGACTTCTCGTTGTGATTTTCTTCTGTCGTATTCAGCCAACTCTGACTCATATCTGATCCAGGCTTCCCTGCGCTGCTTAGCACGGTGTTGGCGCCCTTGCTTCAACTTGTTTTTCCTTTCTCTAGCTTGTTTCTGACTCTTGGTTTCTCCATCGTAGCCCTGGGCAAAGGGTGATATGTTGGATTCTGATTCATCTGATGACCTGACATCGGGTGCTTCTAGGGGATTTAATGGTGACCGAGGACGTCAAACCATGAGTACTTCCCGTGCGTGAGCCATTCTGTTATTGGCGTTGGTTTTCATACTGTCGGAGTTGCTGATGACTTTAGTAGATGCCTCGATGTCGTAGATCGAGTCCCCTTCTTGGTAGGGTAGGATTGCTGTTGTTGTTGTGCCGACTAGTTGGGTTTCGCTATCTTCAGGGACGGAACCTGGCCAGTGGATGATACAGTCTTGCGATGTTATTGTTAGCACGAGACCCTCCTGGGCTCCTGTCAGTGGTATCCCAAGCATTGGATTGAAGGATCTTTCGAACTGTCCCTGATAGGATTTTGCCATGTTGTCGAGCCCAAATGGAAAAGAATTCGACTTCTTGAAAGAACTCTGAGTGTAATCCGAGTTGTTTTGGATTGTGCTCTAGAATCCTGCCGAAAAAGAACTTGGTTTCTCGAAAGAACTCGAATGAAACTTCACCTTGGATACAGAACTTGAATTCGAGTCGGATGCGCGTAGCCGTGAAATCTGATTTGAATCGGATATTATGAACTGCGCGAATCTTCTGGTGAGCTGATCCGTCATAGTTGTCGAAATAGGAAATTCTTCATGATGATCCGGATCTTTGAGGAGATGGCCTTGAAGCTTGCCGTAGTTGTTCGCCTCGTAGATCCATGAGCCAAAGATGAAAGTTGATCCCGTCGGAAAGATCATGTTATCGAGGTCCATCGAGCTCTCGGATGCAAAGTCACCGAAAGCCCCTACCTGGCGCGCCAGCTGTCGATGTTTTACCACCGATAGCCTGCCACGGGGGTACCCGGGGCAGTATGTTCAGGCTTCGGCGTATGCTGAACTCGATGGTTAACGCAAGAGACATTCGATTTATCCTGGTTTAGGCCCTTGATCGTGGATCGAGTAATAACCCTACGTCCAGTCGGCGTTAGCCTTTGCGTTGGATTGATTGTAAAGTGTTGTACAATTGTTGTTCTCTTATTCAGGAGCCCTGCCCTCTTTTATATAGTCAAGAGGCCAGAGTCCTAGTCGGTTTACAATGAGAGTTCCTAGTAGGATTATTGAATAGTACTACTACTAAGATTACATGGGAAGAATCCTAGTTAGACTAGATCTTCTCTCTCCCTTGCGGGGTATCCTGTGGGTCCCGCATCGACAGCCACGTCACCTGAAATTGTTTGCCTGGACATGGTTCAGCCACATCGCCCGAAATTCCCATCCACACAAATATCTTGCAGCTTCTCCCCCTCCCATCCTAAATCGCAAAAAAAACACTCCCATCGTCTCCTCTCTCCGTCTCTTCTGAGGTTGCGCTGCTCCTCCCGCGACCTACGCCTCCGCCCCCTTCGTCCCTTCCTCTCCCTCTCTCCCAACGTGGTGGCATGTTGGCCCCCTCCTCCGTCTCTGCTTTCCCCTTCCCCTCTCTCCCTCTCTCTCGCGCGATGCCACGGCGCATCGGTCGGCGAACGGCGTGGGCGGGACGGCGGCGAATGGCGCCAGCGGCTCCTGCAGGTGGCCGCCGTCGCGGCTTCTTCCCGCTGGTCCGCGTGCGCTCGTGGCCTCGACGAAACGACGAAACCCTAGGTGCCTTTGTTCGACGCCTCCGTCTGTGCGTGGCCTCTTCCTTGGCGGCGGCGGCTCGGCTCGGCAGCCGGATCTTGAGGTACCTCACCCTCTTCTTCTCCTCATCCTCCGTCTCATGGCTCGTCATCCAGATCCGTTATCCTACTTAGCTTCTTTTTTTACCAGTGTTCCCATATGATAGTCATTGCATAAATAAGATTATCAATTCATTTTTTTTCGTATAAAGTACCTGATGAGTACAGTTGATAGTTTCCTTGCGCCAAATGAGCCTGCACGTTGTTTAGCTTATTTAGATATAGCTTATTGTTTAGTATTTGCAGATTTATTGTGGGTTGTATAGTGAGAATTGATGACGACCTGAACCTTTTTGCCTGCTTTTTTTTTTCTTATCAGCCCAGTTATGCATCTTGCTCTTTTTAAAAATTTCAGTCCACATTTGTGAGACCTTTTCACCTGTCCAGTTTTCTAATCTCCTTTTTGCTTGTTTAATCTAAGAAGCTGCTACTCTGCTATGCATATTGTTGTTATTTCCTTCCTGTCCTCTTTTTGTTTTCTCGCACGTTGTATGCATATATGTTCCTAATCGATTTTTAGAAGAAACAGAGGAGGGCGAGTTCGTAGTTTACTAGAATTGAAATTACATTGTGATTCACTTTGTTAAGTTCCTGTTAATTATGGCATGCTGTTGTAAAATAGACAGTAGTGATCTGTTCCATCAGAGATCACCGGTTTAGTATTCAAACTAAATAACATATTGGAATGTGTTGGTATGAAGAATTTGGACAGAATTTTATTACATGGAAAACTAGAAATATTACAGGCCAAATTTACAATCAATCCCACCGCGCCTACTCCAATTCAGCTAGTTTGCTCGAATGTAATTAGTAACTAGTAGGCAATAGGCATTCAGGTCTATTTACCAACAGTTAGTACTATTTATGATATCAGTCTTCAGAGTAAATACTTTGCTTGGATTTATGAAACTTCATTGTGCCCTCTTGTCTCTGTCACTAGTCAAACTAAAAATAGTTTGACTTAATCACTTAATCAAGTGGGTTTAGCTTGAGACCTGAGGGCATGGTTACTGGCCAATCAGCATATTATGGAGAAAACTACAATGACACTCTATTCAGCTCCTTGTCTGTTTCGCCTTATGTTTCCATGATCTATTATCATAAATTGGAAAATTTTCATATCCTGATCAGTTTTTTTTTCGGCATAATATTATTGATGTATAGTTCATATTTTCATGAAGGTAAGTATTGACGAATTGTGACTTGTCCCAGTAGCTATGCACACTTTTCTCTCTCCGTATGTTGTGAACTTTAATTTGTTTTTATTGAACATGCACCTTAAATGGAGTAGTTTGAATTTTAATTACATTTGACTTGCTTGTAGCATGACTTCATGGCCTCATGGGTACCTTTCATATTTGCAGTTGAGGGGTCCTATTTTGAGAAGTTCTATAAGCAAACAGCTAATATGGATCCAGTCCAGGTTAATATTCAAATATGTTACTTCATTTTTCCGTACTCTTCATGGTCAAATTTGTTTTGTTCTCATGTATGAAATATTTGCTGCCATCAGCGTGCTACCTTTCTCGAGGAAGATGATGAGATGGAGGATGCACATTCTGTTGCTGCATCTGCTGGTGACACTGATGTAAGCCCACCCAAGCAGTTTCTTCTGATATGTATATTATTTGAGTTCAGCGTTAAATTTTATTCATTGGAGTATGAAATCAGTTTTGCCTCTTGACATTATTGTTGTTTCAACTCTTTTTGTTAAATGTTGCTGACAGAGTACCATTTATAAGAGCCATAGTTGGTAGTTTCTTCCATTTTTTTTGCATGTGGACTTTGTTTTGCATGTGGACTTGTGGATTTCTTAATGGACTATGTTATAATGATGGACTTCATAATGGACTATGTTGTAATGATGGACTTTTGTGAATTATGACTTGTGATGATGTTCTAAATAATGGTCTTGTGTTTGTGGATGTATATATGTATATTTGTGGCGGTCATATTCGAATTTGAATTATATATATATATATATGTGGTCAAATTTGAATTTAAATTATTTATTTATTTTTTGCTGGAAAATCCACTGTAGGGGCGGTTCTTGATTGAACCGCCCTTACAAATACACACAGCAGGGGCGGCTGGTGATACAGCCGCTCTTACAGAAGTCCACTACAGGGGCGGCTGATATTACCAGCCACCCCTACAGAGGGTACTGTAGGGGCGGCTGAAAACACCAGCCGCCCCTACAGAGGGCACTGCAGGGGCAGTCAGGAAACCGCTCCTACAGAGGCATCCTCTGTAGGAACACCCTGGGAAGGGCGGATGGCGCAGCCGCCCCTACAGAGGCTCTAGAGCCACCCCTACAGTTAAATTCTGTAGTAGTGTCAGTTCGGTTATTGTTTTAGTTATGTGCAAGGATTTACTGGGGCGTTGGTGTGAGTTGGAAAAGATGTTTCTCGATTGAGACCCCTGGCCCTTACTATATAGTCTAAGAGGCAGGATTATAGTTTGATTCCCCCGATCAGGTGTAGATTAGTTTCATACTCATTTACAAAAAATTCTAACCATATAAGATTACATACACGTATTGGTTTCTATATATCTATATCTCTGCATTACTTGCTTGCCAAGTTTCGCGAGACACCCATGAGCTCTCTAGTCAGCCCGACCCACTCCCTACTTAGGGCACGTTTTAACTTTGATGAGTGTAACTGTGGCTTATCTTAGTAAAGTTAGTACTCCTACTTACACATCTCTGCCATTGATTGGATAACCTGACCAAATATGGAAAAAGTTGAGCAATGAGTAAGCCCTTAATTATCAATGGACCTTATGGGCGGTGGCCTCATTCTCGTGTGGGAAAAGCTATACACCCATATAAGGATATTAATTATTCCGGAATGACATGCTCTCGGTTATGATCAAACTCTTATCTTTAACCTCATATGAAAGGACTAGTGAAAGATCGAGCTCCACCCCTTCTGCTTTTTATTCATGTTCGTCTTTATGTTCATGTTAGTGCTTAGATATCACCTTTACTTTAGTGTTGGAATAAGTTGTTGAATAATGTGTTGTAACTTAACTACTTAAGTATGTATCTGCAATCAAAAGATTAGTACCTTGATTCCTTGGTCAGTTGTCATGTCCAGCAGCCTGTGCGTCAATAGCGAAGGCAACCTGTTCATCATCTTGTTGTAAGCATAAAGAGCTTGCTGCAATATCCACCTTTACTGCATTATGGACCTGAAAGATAGTCCATTTTTTTGTTCTTGAACTTCCTAACTTTCCAAATGTACCAGAGAGTGGTAAGTAATAGTAGCATCTGTTGATTAGTGGTGTGGCTGTGGATAAGTATGGGTAAAATTTCCTGTACACCATTCTACTCTTGGGGTAAAATAGAAGTGCAAATAGATGGATTCGCAGAGAACCAAACAGCACGGGCAAAGGTACAGTGCAAAAATAAGTGCCTGTTATTTTCAAGTAAGCCACAGTTTGTGCAATTCTTACTGATTTTGTTGGAGTGCTTGCCTGCTCTTTTCACCTGTTGCTAAAGCTCGCCTAATTAGTCTCCAAGGACCACACATCAGCTGAGGAAAGCAGAGGGGTTCAGCCGTTGTCTGCAAACCCGGCACCACCTTATTTCAGGGTCGATTTCCCATCACTCTTGCCTGGGATAAGAATATACACAGATGCTTCATGTGCACCTGACATGAACCAGCACATTTCAAGGAGAGCAGGAATTGGGATCTTCATTGTCAACAATCACCTACAGCCATCTTATACCTTGTATGTGAAAGCAGGCATGACATCAACCACTTCGGTGCTCATGGCCGAAGCAGCAGGGCTTGCTCTAGCAGCATCTTTGTCTTCCTCTTTACAGCTCACGGATCCAAGCTTCCTATCTGACAATCAACAGTTGGTAAATTTCATCAATGCAAGTGACCACTCATCACCGCCTCTCTGAAGTATCAAGACCTATACTCAAAGATTCCTCAATAGCTACACTCCTGCAAATTGTAAGGTTTGCAAGATAGATAGGTCTTTCAATGTCACTGCTCATCTACTTGCTAGACAGGTTATGGCTGCTGCTCCTTCCCAGGAGACATCCTACTCTTGTACTACCTTGAGTCATGCTCACAGATGCCCAGTTATAGAGGCTCTGAACTCTGTATTTTTGGAGGGCATGTTCCTCTTAGCAGTATCTTGCTGCTCTTAATAAAGTTGCCGGTTATAAAAAAACTACTTAAGTATGTTTCTTAAGAACTTGTGTGAACTATACAAACAGTTCGTTAGAAACATGAGAGATATAGAAAGTGAATATTCAACTCTCCGAGATTGAAATTTATAGAGGCTCTTGGAGTTGCTCTAAGCATGCACTCACGCAAATCTATTCCTATGAGTACATTCGAAAAGACTAAAGTTCTTGTCGACACGTACGTTGCCTACCACTAAAAAATAATGCTATCAAATCCTAACCTTCGGCCAGGCACGGCCCTACGGGGACTCAGCCATGCTGGCCCGAGGTCGTTGTAGGCACGCCGCTGTCGCGGAGGCACCCTAGTCGCGTGCCGCCGCCTCCCGGATGCGCTCCCAGCCGTCGTCGCGGATGCGCCCTAGCCACATGTCGCCGCCTCCTGGATGCACTTCCAGCCACTGCCGTGGGGACGCGCCGCTGCCGCGGGGATGCAACCCAAACCGCGCAGATGCGCCTGATGCCCCTCGATCGCACAAACGCGACCTGCGCAACCGCCTCTAGCACATGTGCTGCTAAGGAAAGGAGAGGAAAGGGAGTAAGAAGTTAGGGTTTAGGAGTGAGGAGGAGGTGTTTATATACTTGTGCTTTGAATCCAACGGCACTGATTTATCTAGTGATCATCCAATGGCAGAGAATAATCGAGCTAACTTCGTGACGGCCCAACAGTCCGTGCCGTGCCCGTGCAGGCACTACGGGCCAAAGTTGTGGCCTAGGCACGACACTACCACCGGGCTATACCCGGCACAGACACGATGGGCCTTAGGGCGGGCCGTGCTCGGGCAGTGCTTTTAGTGTCGTGCCAGTGTCGGCCCAGCGGGCTTGGCCCATTTGGCCAAGTATACCTAGGGAAGAGGGAAGGGCCGCCAGTAACTCCAAGCCCTTCGAGTGGGACCCATCCTCCCACAATTAACACACCTCGCTACTCGAATGGCTCGGCACGCAGTTGACGAGCTTGGGCACCGGCAGTGCGGTTGCAATGCACAAGGCTATTGTGCGACAAGGAAGCAAGGGAGGGCATGCGATGCTCACTGGTTGTCCCCCTGTTCAGCGGCGTGCGACTAGGTCCACGAGGGCGCGGGGCGCAGAGGCCTTCGTGAGGGTGGGGGCGGTTCCTTCCCGGGCGTGCTCCTCCCTATCCGGCCCATTTGCATGGTCACCTGAGAGCAAGTGGCAGATAGGATAAAAGAAGAAAGAGGCTAGGGCATTGCGGTCCATATAAAAATATCATATGGGACCATCGTCTTGAAGGTGCCTTACCGTGCTAGACGTAGGATGTGGCGTATTTCAAGGAGCGGTAAAATTATAATTACATCTCAGAATATATGAATTGTAAAGATGTTTTTCAACTTTGCAATAATTGTAATGACACTGTTCTAATTGACCCACATTCTAAATTGTGAAGCACGACACATGTTTCTTTTACCGTGTAGTGAAAACTGAATGGAACAGTAAATCACAATATAGGTGTAGAAAAAAAATAAGGAAGGAGCCCAAATGTTATAAATTCCACTCTAAGTTAGAAAGTCCCAATAAAATACTGTTAAAAAGTTGTTTAAAAACCTAAAAAATAGATGAGCCAAAACCAGATGGTGGAAAAGAAATTCTGAGCAAAACGTGTAAAAGTATGGACAGAAAAAAGTTTTGACTAAGAAACCAGATGTTGGTAAAGAAAATTTGAGAAAAAAACATGTAAAAAGGCTATAAAAAACATGGATGGAATTTTTATTGAAAAACCAATGTTGGTAAATTGAAAAAAATGAGTGAAAACTTGTAAAAAGAATGAATAAAAAAGTCAATGCCGGCAAAATGGATGAATAAAAAAGTCAATACCGGTAAAACTTCAATTTTTTATTGGAGAATCAATGTTGATAAATTGAAATGAGTGAATACTTGGAAAAAATGAATTGAAAAAAATGAAAACTTTATTGAAGAATCAATGTTGATAAATTGGAATGAGTGAATACTTGAAAAAAAAAATGAAAAATTGGAATGAATGAATACTTGAAAAAAATTTGAAACGCTGCTCTTATTGAGAGTCGAACTTAAAACTTCGGTTTATTGAATGGGTACTCTAACCAACTGAGCTACGAGAGCTAATACATAAAGGTTTACATTATACTATATATGTTATATGATGGATGAATACTTCAAGTTCCGTTTAAGCCTCACTCTGTTCCCACGGTGCGAGAAGATCCAAAAATAGACGACTCCGACCGCCGCCGCCCTCTGCTCGCCCCGACCGAAGAGATCCACCCATACACTGACCCCCCGTACCCTCAGCATCCGCCCCTAGATGCTGCGGCGGCGCAGCCCGAGGAGCAGCGGAAGCCGGAGAGAGTGGCCTCGCTGGACGTGTTCCGCGGCTTCACCGTCGCCGTGAGTGAAAATTCTATCCAGATCATGCTGGTTCTTTGCACGGCGGCTCCTAAATTCAGGCGTGGACTCTGGTTGCGTGCGCAGATGATGATACTCGTGGACGACGCCGGCGGGGCGTGGCCGGGCATCAACCACGCGCCGTGGTTCGGGGTTACGGTGGCGGACTTCGTCATGCCCGCCTTCCTCTTCATCATCGGTGTCTCCGCCGCACTCGTCTTCAAGGTAGTATGCTGAACTACTAACTACTAGCTGCTCGAGCACAGTATGAATGAAGCAACCAATCTAGAATGTTGGATCTTTGGATTTATTATCCTGAACCCTGGGCCACTGGCTGCTACGAATTGATGCCACCATATGGGCTGGGAATTTGTTGAGCTATTCAATTGCCCTTCAAATAGAAGGGGAAATTTGAGAGCGCTTGTTGAGCTATGCCGTCCGGGACAGGACGAGGCTGGGGTTACCAGCCGCTGTGCTCGGCACTACGCCCACGGCTGACACCCATGCTGCACTGTGCTGCCTAACCCCTGCTCCAAGGGCAACGTGGCGTGGAAAATCAAGTCCGGGTCCCTGTAGCCTCGGAATCAGCGCACAGGACCAACTGCTCCCTCCGAGCCTCGGCTATCCGCTTCCGGGCTCCTGTAGCCTCGGGACTCGTGCCCGTCGAGCCCCCCACAATGGTTCAGCCTCTGCACCGACTAGGCCTCGACTCTCCACGTTGTCAGCACTCTAGGATCGGCATGTCGTCCGTAGTACGCACCATATCCTGCGTCAAGCCGTAGGAGCTCCCACGTCGCACAGGATCAGGCATGACTGGCGCGTCGCTCCAGTGCACCGAGGACAAGGCCGCTCCACCGACCATGCCGCCACAGTGACGAGCTACAGGACTTGGACATACCACTTCTGCTCACAAAACGCCACGTAACAAATCTATGTACCGCCCCTGTGCCTCCCTTCAACTATAAAAGGGAGTGACCAGGGCCGCTTCTAGGCAAGGGACTCACATGGGCAAGCAACGCACAACGCTCTGTAACACACACGCTCCCTCACTGCAAGAGATCAATATCTCAAGCAATTCACGCCACTCTACGCAGAGACCTGAGACTAGCTCCCTCTCTCGCTCAGCTTGTAAGCCCCTACTACAAGCACCTCGGTGCAAGGAATACAAGATCGCTCTCTCAGACTGGACGTAGGGTACCTATTGCCTGAACTAGTATAAACCTTGTGTCTCTTTGCATCACCATCCGGGATTAGGGGCACGCAGTACACTTTCACTAGTCAGTTGAGGACCCGCCAGACCAAAACATCGACAGTTGGCGCGCCAGGTAGGGGCCATACTGCGTGTCAGCCCAACGAGTTCTAGATGGCAGACCCCGTGCGATCACTGCGTCTCGGCACGGTGATCTGGTTCGGGAGCCTAGAGTTCATGTCTCTAGGATATGGGTACGATATGGTACTCCTCCCACCCAGAGCCTCATCGATCGACGACGACATCACGCACCAGCAGCCTAGGCACAGGCGGTGCCCGGGCCACCGCTCTCGTCACGCTCGCCAGGCACGACGCGGGCGGGATCACCCCGACATCGCGCGAGCTCAGGGCGACCACCGCGCTCCGCTAGTATCCCATACCCGGCTGTTGGTATAGAGTCCCTGGCTGGGGACCTGTCTAGCTTAAGCCTGGGCAAGGGAAAGACACCGGTGGCGCGCAGCGATGCCCCATCATCAAGCTCTGCCCCGCTACCTCCTGAGGAGTCGACTCCGGTGGAGCGGAGCCCGACAACGACACCATCCCTGTACCCCTTCGGGTTGGGCAATGCCGCCGCCGCCTACCAACGTTTTGCCCTCGACCTCATCGCCACAACCCCGACCCACACCCACGCTGACTCCTCGGAGGAGGACGAGGCGTGGGCCGGAGCGGACTTCTCCGGGCTTCGCGATCCTAAAGCCATGCGCCGCTTCATGGCCGCGAGCGACTACTGCTTCGGCTACTCCGACTCCGATGACGAAGACACTTACGATCCCACTCGTGAGTGCTTCAACGTCGAGCTCGGGATGCCGAGCGCGAGCGATGAGGACGAAGGGGCTGGCAGTCGCTTCCCGCCCCACGGGGGGGGGGGGGGGGGGGGGCAGGCGACCCCACACCTCCACGCGTCGAGCCCTCGGCAGCGCGGAACGAGAACCCTGCCCCCGAGGAACTTCGACGCCTAGACCTGGAGCAGCTCCGTGAGCTTTAGGCCAAGGTCGAACAAGACTGACTCCTTCCGTAGCAGCTCCGAGACACTCTCGAGCAAGAGCAGCGGGGTCGCGGTGATGGCGGAGCAGCCCGACGGAGGGCTCGCGACGTCAACCATCGCATCAACAACGACGAAGGGGGTGAGCAACCCCCTATCTTCAATCGCGCTAGCCAGAACGTCGCGGCAGCAGCGATGCTACTCTGGACAATGCCCGAGCCCTCTACCGCGGAGGGACGACGGGTCCACGGTGAGCTCCAAGACCTCCTCGAGACCACCGTGGTACAGCAGGCCGAAAGTTCCGCCTCTCGACGGCGCGAGGGCGCCTCGGAACTACCCGCGGCATCGCCTCAGCAGGATAGAGAGGCCTCGGTTCGTCCCGAGCCTGCTCGGGCACCGACAGCCAACAAGGCCCCCTCGATGCACGACCGCCTCGGCGACCGACGTGAGGCGCAAGGCGACCACGATGTGGTCAGCAGGCGACGGCGCCACGACAACGATGGGCCCGCCCGAGGCTACCACCCGCACCGAGGCGGTCGCTACGACAGTGGGGAGGACCGCAGTCCTTCTCCTGGGCCACCTGACCCTCGAGTCTTCAGCAAGGCCATCCGCGGCACCCCCTTCCCGACCCGGCTTCGGCAACCGGCCAACCTCTCAAAGTACTGCGGCGAGACCAACCCCGAGCTGTGGCTGCCTGATTACCGCCTGGCTTGCCAGCTAGGCGGCACGGACGATGACCTGCTCATCATCCGCAACCTCCCCTTGTTCCTGTCAGACTCGGTGCGAGCCTGGCTCGAACACCCTCCCTCCTTGCAGATCAACAACTGGCGCGACTTGGTAAAGGTCTCGTCGGGAATTTCCAGGGCACATACGTGCGCCCTGGGAACTCCTGGGACCTCAAGAGTTGTCGCTAGAGGCCGGACGAGTCTCTTCGAGACTTCATCAACGCTTCTCAAGCAATGCACCGAGTTGCCCAGCGTCGATGACTCGGAAATTGTCCAGGCGTTCCTCTCCGGCACCTCCTGCCGAGACCTGGTCCGAGAGTTAGGCCAGAATGTACCGACGACGGCGGCCGCACTCCTCGACATTGCCACCAACTTCGCCTCGGGCGAAGAGGCTGTCGGGGCCATCTTCCCCGACAACGACGCCAAGGGGAAGCAGAGGGACGAGGCCCCCGGGGCCTCGGCCCCCCACCTCCCCAAGAAAAAGAAAAAGGGTCGCTAGGGGGAAGCATGGAGGTCCTCGAGGGCCGATCTAGTCGCGGCCGTAGATCGCAAGAATCCCTGAGGCCCTGAACTCTTCGACGACATGCTTAAGAAGCCCTGCCCTTACCACCAGGGCCCGGTGAAGCACACCCTCGAAGAGTGCACCATGCTCCGGCGTTACTACGCCAAGCTCAGGCTCCCCAACGACGATGCCAAGAAGAAGGGCGCCGACGATAGGGACAACGACAAGGACGATGGGTTCCTCGAGGTACACAACGCTTTCATGATCTTTGGCGGACCTTCAGCGTGCCTCACGGCACGTCAGCGAAAGAAGGAGCGCCGGGAGGTCTTCTTGGTTAAGGTGGCCACTCCTCGGTACCTCGACTGGTCTCGGGAGGCGATCACCTTTGATCGGGATGACCACCCCGATTATGTCCCAAACCCCGGGCAGTACCCACTCGTCGTCGACCCGATCATCGGCAACACCCGGCTCACCAAGGTGTTGATGGACGGAGGCAGCGGCCTCAACATCCTCTACGCCAACACCCTGGAGCTCCTAGAGCTCGACCAGTAACGGCTCCAAGGCAATGCCGCGCCCTTCCACGGCATCGTGCCAGGGAAACGCACGCGACCCCTCGGGCGCATCGACTTGCCCGTCTGCTTCGGCACCCCCTCCAACTACCGCAAGGAGGTCCTCACCTTCGAGGTGGTTGGGTTTAAGGGGACCTATCATGCTATCCTGGGGCGCCCATGCTACGTCCAAGTTCATGGCCATCCCCAACTACACCTACCTCAAGCTCAAGATGCCGGGCCCCAACGACGTCATCACTGTCAAGTCCACGTATGAGCATGCATACGACTGCGACGTCGAATGCATCGAGTACGCCGAGGCTCTCGTAGAGGCCGAGACCCTCATCGTCAACCTCGACCGACTTGGTAGCGAGGCGCCCGACTCCAAGCATCGTGCCAGGACTTTCGAGCCCGCGGAGGCCGTCAAGCTCTTCTGGTTGACCCCACCTGCTCCAACGGCCGAGCGCTGAGGATCAGCGCCACCCTCAACAGCAAATAGGAAGCCGTGCTCGTCGACTTTCTCCGTGCAAATGCTGATGTATTCACAGTGGAGTCCCTCTGGACATGCCGGGCATACCGAGGGAGGTCGCCGAGCACGTCCTTGGACATCCGGGCCGGCTCTAGACCGGTGAAGCAGCGCCTGCGCCGATTCGACGAGGAAAAACGCAGGGCCATCGGCGAGGAGGTGCAGAAGCTTTTAGCGACCGGATTCATCAAGGAAGTGTCCCATCCAGAGTGGTTAGCTAATCCTGTATTAGTTAAGAAGAAAAATGGAAGTGGAGGATGTGTGTAGACTACACCAGTTTGAATAAAGCATGTCCAAAAGTTCCATTCTCATTACCTCAAATCGACCAAATCATTGACTCCACTGCGGGATGCAAAACCCTATCTTTCCTTGATGCGTATTCCGGTTACCATCAAATCAAGATGAAAGAATCCGACCAGCTCGTGACTTCTTTCATCACCCCTTTCGGCATGTACTGCTATGTGACTATGCCATTCGGCCTCAGAAACACATGGGCCACATACCAGGGGTGCATGACCTAGGTCTTTGGCGAGCACATCGGGCGAACCGTCGAGGCCTACGTGGACGACATCGTGGTCAAGTCTAGGAAGGCCAGTGATCTCGTCGATGACTTGGAGATAGCCTTCAAATGCCTCAGAGAGAAGGGCATCAAGCTCAACCCCGAGAAGTGTGTCTTCGGGGTCCCCCGAGGCATGCTCTTAGGGATTCATAGTCTCAGAGCGCGGCATCGAGGCCAACCTAGAGAAGGTCTCGGCCGTGACCAACATGGGACCAATCCGAGACCTCAAGGGAGTGCAGAGGGTTATGGGATGTCCTTGTGGCCCTGAGCCGCTTCATCTCGCGCCTTGGCGAAAAAGGCTTGCCTCTGTACCGCTCTTGAGAAATCCGAACGCTTTTCTTGGACCCCCGAGGCCGAAGAAGCCCTCACCAAGCTCAAGGCACTGCTCACCAATCCTCCCATCCTGGTGCCGCCGACCAAGGGCGAGGCCCTCTTACTCTACGTCGCCGCAACGACCCAAGTGGTCAGCGCGGCCGTAGTGGTCGAGAGGCAGGAAGAGGGGCATGCTCTACCCATCCAACGACCTGTTTACTTCATCAGCGAGGTGCTCTTCTGAGACTAAGACACGCTACCCCCACATCCTAGAAGCTGATCTACGCCATAGTCTTGGCTCGACGCAAGCTGCGTCACTACTTCGAGTCCCACCCGGTGACCGTGGTGTCGTCTTTCCCTCTGGGAGAGATAATCCAGAACCGGGAGGCCTCGGGTAGAATAGCCAAGTGGGCCGTCGAACTCATGGGGGAAGCCCTGTCTCTTTGCGCCTCGGAAAGCAATTAAATCCCAGGTCTTGGCCGATTTTGTGGCTGAGTGGACCGACACCCAACTGCCACCTGCTCAAATCCAGGCGAATGCTGGACCATGTACTTTGACGGGTCCCTGATGAAGACCGGGGCAGGCGCGGGTCTGCTCTTCATCTCACCCCTCGGAGTGCACTATGTGCTACATGATCTAGCTCCACTTCGCCGCCTCCAACAACGCAGCTGAGTACGAAGCCCTCGTCAACGGCTTGCAGATCGCCATCGAACTTGGAGTACGACGTCTCGACATACGGGGCGATTCGCTGCTCGTCGTCGATCAAGTGATGAAGGAGTTGAACTGCCATGACCCCAAAATGGAGGCGTACTGCAAGTTGGTACGATGCTTAGAGGACAAGTTCGACGGCCTCGAACTCAACCACATTGCGCGAAAATTCAACGAGGCCACGGACGAACTGGCAAAGATGGTGTCGGCACGGGCCTCGGTCCCCCCGAACATCTTCGCCAGAGACATCCACAAGCCTTCCATCGACTACGCCTCGACGGTGGAAGAGGGCCCACTGGTCGAGCCCACCGCAGGGCCCGAGGCCCCTTCTATCACCGAGACCCCTGCGGCCGAGCCCGAGGCCATGGAAATCAACGTGGAGCCTCCCGAGGCCGACCAGGGCACGGACTGGCAAGTCCCGTTCCTTGATTGCCTCGTTCGAGGAGAGCTTCCTGTAGACAGGACCAAAGCCTCGATGGCTTGCGCGACGAGCCAAAACTTACGTCCTCAGCAACGACGAGTTGTACAGGCGAAGCCCATCTGGCGTCCTCCAACGGTGCATCACCACCGAGGCAGGCCAAGCCCTACTTTGGGACTTGCACGCGGGAGCCTGCGGGCACCATGCAGCGCCTCGGACGCTCGTCGGAAACTGCCTTCTGCCAAGGGTTCTACTGGCCAACGGCTGGTTGCTGACGCCACCAAGCTGGTACGCTCCTGCGAGGGATGCCAGTACTATGCGCGGCAGACGCACCTCCCGGCCCAAGCCCTCCAAACCATCCCCATTACATGGCCATTCGCCGTATGGGGGCTGGACATGGTTGGGCCTCTGCAGAAGGCCCCCGGGGGCTATACCCATTTGCTGGTAGCTATTGACAAGTTCTCCAAGTGGATCGAGGCTCGTCCGATCACTCGAATCAAATCCGAGCAAGCGGTGCTGTTCTTCACTGATATCATCCACAAGGTTCGGGGTTACAAACACCATCATCACTGACAATGGGACACAATTCACCGGCCACAAGTTCCTGACGTTCTGCGACTGACCACCACATCCGTGTGGCCTGGTCGGCCGTAGGACACCCTAGGACAAACGGCCAAGTAGAACAGTGCCAACGGCATGATCCTATAGGGCCTCAAGCCAAGAATATACAACCGGTTGAAGAAATTTGGCAAGAAATGGCTTGCCGAACTCCCGTCGGTCATCTAGAGCCTGAGGAACACTCCGAGCCGAGCCACGGGGTTCACACCGTTCTTCCTGGTCTATGGAGCCAGAGGCCATCCTCCCCACTGACTTGGAGTACGGTTCCCCGAGGCTACAGGCCTACAACGAGCAAAGCAACCGCACTGCCCGCGAGGACGCCCTCGACCAACTGGAGGAAGCCCGAGACGTTGCGCTGCTACACTCGGCCAAGTACCAGCAAGCCCTACGACGCTATCAAGCCCGGGCCATTCGAAGCCGAGACCTGAAAGTGGGCGACCTAGGTGCTGAGACTGAGGCAGAGCAATAAGGGCCGCCACAAGCTGACCCCGCCATGGGAAGGGCCGTACATCGTCGCCCAAGTGCTAAAGCCCGGACCTACAAGCTAGCCAACGAGAAGGGCGAAATCCTCACCAACGCTTGGAACATAGAACAGCTACGTCGCTTCTACCCTTAAATTTCCAAGCATTCGTATACATTGTTTCTCGAAATACAATAAAGAAGCGTTCTTTAGTTGTTCTAATTTTTCGAGAAACCCCCCGAGCCCATCGATGGGGGATCGGCGTTACGATAACGCTATAAGGGAGACTCAGCTCTACCTCTACAGAGGTGCCCACCAGGGGCTCGAACAAGACTCGGCTCTGCCTCTGCAGAAACCGAGCCTCCCTCGGGGCTAGAAGGGGGACCCCCCCTAAGTCCCAGACACCTGTTTTTAGTCGTTTTTCGAAAAAAATTCTACGCCAAACTCTCTCGCGTACTCTGACAAATCGATTGTAAAAAACCTAAGGACTGAAAGTCTGTCTCAGGGCCTAAAAGGCCGGCCGAGCTGCGAGATGGCCTACGCCTCTAGGCTACGGCAACTCCCTCACCACCTTTTGCCTGAAGGGCAGCTTAGGCTCCGAGGAAGTTTTTTTCCAAGAGATATGTTCAAAGACGAGACAGAGGGCAGAGGCTCGGAAATACAATAAAAAACGATTAAAAAGCATATACACTCAATTACTTTAAAAGGCCTCGACGGCCACAAGCGTCATGGTACAGTGATGTAAGTCCTAATCTATTTACATGGCCCCTTTGGCCCAGGTCAAAACTCAGGGTCGTCAGCGTCGGCGGTCGGCGTAGGAGGAACCACCTCTTCTTCGAACAACCTGGCCAGTGTCATGCCAGGGGCCTCAGCCGCCTCCACCAGCTTCGTGACCTCCTCCTCGGCCTTCTCGTCATCATCAGCCACGACGTAACCGTCGCTGACGGCCTCGAGGTCGATGCCGGCGTTGTGCGAGGAGACGACGACTAGGGCACGCTTGACGCCCATATGCAGCGCCCCCGGAGCCGCTCGTGGACTCGTCCGCTCAACGCGATCAAGCGGCTCCAGAGGGAGCTGCCCGACTCGACCCCCCAACCTCCAGGGCCTCGCAGGCGGTACGGGCGGCGCTCTACAGCGCGTTGTGCTCCCGGATCTCGGCCTCGAGCACCGCCTGCACTGCGACGGAGGCCTCGGCTGCCCGGGTGACCTCCTTCTCCAACCCTACACCAAGATAGGCGGGATGGGGTTAAGCACGAAAGAAAACAAGCCGAACAGGGGTGCAAGCCTATGAGACTCACCCTCGGCTTTCTCCCTCCATTTTTGGACCTCAACCTGAGAGGCCTCGGCCGCCCTGGAGGCCTCCCTCTCCAGCTCTGCGTCACATCGGGGAGTTAGGGGTCGAACGCAAGAAAAACAAATAAAACAAGGGGCGCGGCTCAACAGGACTCACCCTCGGCCTTTTCCTTCCAGGCTAAGGCCTCGACCCGGGAGGCCTTGGCCACCTTGACAGCCTCCGCCTGGGCACCTGTCGTCAGCAGGTGCGCGCCCTGCTCCGCCTCTAGCTGCTTGGCGACGGCCTTGGCAGAGGCCGCCTCTTGTTCGGCCTGGGACCTGAAGGTGTCCCGCTCGCCGGCCACCCGGGTCAGCTCCTCCTCCAGCTCCTTGATCCGCGCCGCCAAAGGGGCGGCCTGCTCCCAAGCCGTGGCCACCTCGGCCTTCATGGCAGCACAGCGAAGGCGGAGGTCCTCCACCTCCGCGCTCCACGCCGACAGAAGCTCATTAGCATTGGCGAGCAGGTCCTTCTGTTGCCGGAGCTGGTCCCAGACGTCCCTCTCCCGCCGGAGGAACATCGACTTCCCGAGGGACCGGGCCTCGAGCTCCTAGATAGGCAGAACAAACGTCAAGCACTGCGAGAAAACTCGGGAAAAAGACGACAGCATGAGAAAAGAAAGCGCGTACCTGGGCAACGCCGGGTAGGTCGTCAGCCACGACAGACAACGCTGTCCGCAGCGACTGCTCCGCCAGACGGCGGAATTGCTCGAAGGAGCCCTAGTGCCCCCTCGGCCACGTCCTCGAGGGCGAACAGAGGTTCCCCCCAGGGTCGTCCCGGCTCCACCACAAGACATGCGGGCTATCCCACCCGCGGGGCTTGGGTCGTACCTGGACGAGGGCCGAGCTCCCCTCACCGGAAGTCAGAGTTGGCTGCTCCGCGGTGTTGGCCGCCTCGGCGTCCGCCACCTCCTTCCCCTGGAAAGTATCGTCGGAGGAGATTGAATGAACCTCCACCTCCGGGCGCTCTCCTGTGACGGCGGCGGGTCTTGGACCGGGGGTGGTACCGAAGCTTGCCCCGCCTCCGTCTCCGCATCCTGGGCCACCCGCCCCACCGCACCCGAGCCGGCCTCCGCCACCTCGGCCTCGGTGGTCCTGGGAGCCCCGGTGTCCGCCACCTCGGCTTCGGAAGCCCTGGAAGCCCCGACCTCCGCCACCTCGGCCTCAGAGGTCCTAGGGGCCTCGCCCTCGCCCTCGGTGGCCTCAGTGATTGAAGGCGCCTCGGCTTCACCTGACCCGAGGGCCCCGGCGTCGTGGGGCGTAGGCGCCTCCTCCCCCGCCTGCTTCGTGGCCGCCTCGGTAGCCTCTCCTTAGGCGACCGGCTCCTTCGGGTCGGCCCTGGCCGACGCCGCGCCACGCTGAATGGCGGCCTGCGCGTCCACCACCCATCGGGCGGTGGAGCTGGTGCTCACCATGAGCGCCTTACGTGGCGCCAGGGCGGGCGCTTCCGCCTGACGCTTCTGGCTGAAGACAAAACACTCACGAGGTCAGCATACGACCAAAGAACGAGTGGGAGATGCTACAAACTCCACTGACAAAACACTTACCTCGAACGGGGACACAATAGCTTCCGCACCGCGTCCCTCGTCCTCAGCAATGGCGGTGGCGGCGGCGGTGGCACGGCCCTCGTGTCCGCCGGTACCAGCCGGCCCTTGCTGGGCTCCAATGCCTCCTCGGCCCTCTGTGGAGTCGGTTGGGTCGCCCCCACCGTCGCACGCTCCACCTCCGCCGTCGAGCCCATCGGGCTGACGGCGCGCTTCCCCGACGCCCGTGTCTCGGGCGTGTCAGCCTCGGCCCCAGGGCGGGTGATCGCCAGCCCCGAGGCACCCTCTCCTCCTCCTCCTGGAGACGCCAGGGTCGCTCGCCGATGCCCCGGGCGCCGTCTCTCTGACGTCAGGGAGATGGTCCACGGGACCCCGCCCCGCCTCGCTCTCGTCGTCATCGCTCGAAGAATCCATCGACGACGATGACGGAGACGGCTCCTCCGAGAGACCGTCGTGCCTCTGTTGCCGGTGACGTTTCTCCAGCTCGTCGCGCTCGAGGCTCTTCCTCTTGCGCCTTGCCTCCTCGGCGTCCTTCCGCTCCTTGTACGCCTCGGCGTGCGCCCTGTTCTCCGCTCGCCGCTCTGCGTCCTCGGGAAATGGGTGGCGGGAGGCTCGCACATCCCTAATCCCCTGCAGGAACGGCAAACGCAAATAAGGGAACAAATTGAAAACGCAAGGAGCAAGGAGGCCTCAGGGGCCGCAGCGACGTGGCACTCACCAGAGAGATGTACCCCCACGATGGGTGCATCGGGAACGGGATCAGATCGCCACTCCTCTGTCGCCCCTCCACCATCTCTCTCACCCGACACAGAAATCTCCTCGTCGGAAAGGGCGGCGGCGGACAACCGGATGTCGTCGATCGGCTCACCCGGTGTCATCTCGAACAGGCGTTGTCGCCGAGCCATCAGCGGCAGCATCCTCCGGCGGTGGAAAGCCGCCACGACCACGACCGCCGTAAGGCCGCGGCTGCGTAAGGGGGGCCCTCTCCAGCGCCTTTAGGAGCGGCTGCAGCTTGGGCTGATCAGCCAACGGGACGCCGTACCTCACCTCTCCGGCTGGCTCTCCACAACCCGCCCGGTATAGGGGAAGCCCGCCGTCATCATTGCGGAGGTAGAACCAGCTGTTGTACCAGCGGCGGTTGGACGACGCGAGCTGGGCCGGGATGTAGAAGGGCTGCCTGTCTTGGTGCACTTGGAGAGTGCAGCCGCCGGCCCTCAACGCCTTACACGTGCCCGCTGGCTTGGTGTTGAGGCCCGCCCGGAAGAAGTGGAGCCACAACTCCCAATGGGGGGCGATGCCCAGGTACCCCTCGCAGACGGCGACGAAGATGGCCGCCTGCGCGATGGAGTTGGGGTTGAAGTTGTGGAGCTCCATGCCGTAATAATGCAGGAGCGCCCGCATGAACCGGTCCGCCGGCAAGCCGAGGCCGTGCTCGTGGAAGGCCACGAAGCTCACGATTTAGCCATCGCGTGGCCTCGGCTCCGGCTCGTTCCCCGGAGCAATCCACTCCGGTCTGTTGGGGTCGGTGACCGGGCGGATGAGACCGTCATCGACGAGCGACTGCAGCGTCGCCGCGGACACGTCGGACGAACCCCAAGGATCCGCCTGGAGGACAACAGCACCGCCGGCCATGGGTGCGGTGGAGAATGTGGCTACGGCGATAAGGCGTGCTCTCGCTATCCTCTCTTCTCTCTCTCCTTTCCTCCCCCTTCTCCCTTCTTCTCCCCGGCGCTCTCTTCCTCTGTTCTTAGCAACCGCTCGAGGGCAGAAAGGGCGAACGTAGGCGGAAAAGGTAAGGAGGGGCGGGGCGCGGTTCGTCACGTATTTATGAGGGAGGGAAGAGGGCGAAACGGACGGGCGATGAAACCGGGGAAGTTTCCCTTAGATCTAGCGCAGTTAATCCGGATCTGACCAAACCACCCACGCGTCCACCTCTTCTTATTAACCGCGCGCACACAGTAACGTCCCATCCGCAGACGTCGTGTCGCATTCGACCACAGCAACGGCAGGCGCTGTTCTGTCTCCCCGAGGAACTGCCTCAAAAGGCGCACCCGCCGTCGTTAGCCGATGGGAAGGGAATATCCCCCACCCGATTCCTTTCAGACTAAGGAACTGGGCACCGAGCCCGTTACGGTCCAGGGGTTCGAAGGCTGGGCCCCCGAGGGTCTCGACAGCCGCCCCAGGACAAACAGAGTCAGGGATAACTATGGGCGAGCCCGTACATGGCCGAGGCCCAAGCAAGCAATTGCTTGGGATGCCCTAAGTCGTGTCCGAGACCGGTAGGGAGGTCTCTGAATGGGATCCCACCGTAGGGAGGCACCGAGCCCCCGGGGCCAATCGAACGGCTCTGGGACCCACTAGAGAAGCCCTCTGGTACTTTTGGAGTGCATCTCTGGACCGCTAGCCGACCCCTATCGAATGGGGCACGGGCCTCCACTCGGACTTACCCGGTAACAGCTCACCGGAGGTGTCACTGCTCGCCCACCGAGGGTAGCCTGACATACTCCACCCCTCCTTCCGAACGAAAAGGATGCGCGAGGGCCGCACAAAAAAGACAGGGAAACTCCTGATCGCCCTCTTGCTCTGAGCAGAGGCTCGGGGGCTCTTCCTGCAACCAAGCCGAGGCCCAGCGACCCGAACTCGCACTCTGGGGGCTCGGCAAACGCGATAAACACCCCTCCTTCCGAACGAAAAGGATGCGCGAGGGCCGCACAAAAAAGACAGGGAAACTCCTGATCACACTCTCGCTCCGAGCAGAGGCTCGGGGGCTCTTCCTGCAACCAAGCCGAGGCCCAGCGACCCGAACTCGCACTCGGGGGCTCGGTAAACGCGATAAAACCCCTCACTCAACATGAGAAAAGCCCCTGGAGGAATAAATCCACTCCTCCAGGGCCTCGGGGGCTACACCCGGTGGGTGCGCTCGCGCGCACCCACTGAAGCCTCGAGTACGAAACACCATCCCGCCAGGAGCTGCCGCGAGCCAAGTCTCGTCAAAACCTTAGGGAGAGCGCTCACACTCTCCCCGAGGCTCAGGGCTACTATCGGGTACCATAAAAAGGGGTCCCCTAAGCAAGAACCAAAAAAATCGCTTAGACCTTGTAAATATCGAAGCCAAGAGACAACCACCGGCGAACCCCCACCTTATCCGAGGCCCGGCTAGATCATCCGGCCCACCTCGAACAATATCCGGGCTCACCCGAAGCGGGCTCGGCCCAGAATGAAACCACGAGGCCTCGGACGAGGAACCGATTCTCCGCCTCGCCTGAAGCCCCGCGCCGCAAGGCCTCGGACGAGGTACTGGTTCTCCGCCTCGCCCGAGGCCCCGCCCCACAAGGCCTCGGACGAGGTACCGATTCTCCGCCTCGCCCGAGGCCCCGCGCCACAAGGCCTCGGACGAGGTACCGATTCTCCGATTCGCCCGAGGCCCCGCGTCACGAGGCCTCGGACGAGCACTCAGTTACCGACTCGCTCGAGGCCGGCTCGGCATCAACCCCGTCACCGCCGCCTTGACTGACTTCTCTGACAGGACGTCACGTCCAACCAGTGCGTCCAACCACTCCCGCGACGTCAGCCGAACGGCGGCACGATACAGCGGAGTGGCCGACGAGACGGGAGTCACATCGACGCTATGCCGTCCGGGACAGGACGGGGCAGGGGTTACCAGCCGCTGTGCTCGGCACTGCGCCCACGGCTGACACCCATGCTGCACTGTGCTGCCTAACCCCTACTCCAAGGACAACGCGGCGTGGAAAGTCAAGTCTGGGTCCCTGTAGCCTCGGAATCAGCGCTCAAGACCAACAGCTCCCTCCGAGCCTCGGCTATCCGCTTCCGGGCTCCTGTAGCCTTGGGACTCGCGCCCGCCGAGCCCCCCACACAATGGTTCAGCCTCTGCACCGACTGGGCCTCGGCTCTCCACGTTGTCAGCACTCTGGGACCGGCATGTCATCCGCAGTACGCACCATGCCCTGCGTCAAGCCGCAGGAGCTCCCACATCGCACAGGATCAGGCATGACCGGCGCGTCGCTCCAGTGCACCGAGGACAAGGCCGCTACACCGACCATGCCGCCATAGTGACGAGCTATAGGGCTCGGACATACCGCCTCTGCTCACAAAATGCCATGTAACAAATCCATGTACCGCCCCTGTGCCTCCCTTCAACTATAAAAGGGAGTGACCAGGGCCGCTTCTAGGCAAGGGACTCACACGGGCAAGCAACGCACAACGCTCTGTAACACACACGCTCCCTCACTGCAAGAGATCAATATCTCAAGCAATCCACGCCACTCTACGCAGAGACCTGGGACTAGCTCCCTCTCTCGCTTAGCTTGTAAGCCCCTATTACAAGCACCTCGGTGCAAGGAATACAAGATCGCTCTCTCTGACTGGACGTAGGGCACCTATTGCCTGAACCAGTATAAACCTTGTGTCTCTTTGCATCACCATCCGGGATTAGGGGCACGCAGTACACTTTCACTAGTCGGTTGAGGACCCGCCGGACCAAAACACCGACACACATGAAGTCTGCAACTCCACATCAACTTCTTTTGGAAGGCTGAAAATCAAGCAGCCAAACAGTAGTCTGGACCTTTCGGTAGACTTCTTTTTTTCTCGAACACGCAGGAGAGTTGCGTATCATTGTATTAATAGAAGAAAAAAGAGTTATACAGAGACCCAAACCCACACACACACCCACTAGTACATGGAAACTAAATCACCGGTTAAAACAAAAGGACGACCCAACAGCTACAGCGGTCCTTTAGACTGCTCCTCCGGCAGTGAGCAGGGAGATCCCCTTAGCTCCTGCCAGGCTCCACCAATGAGCTTCTTAGTGTTCCTTAGCTAGCAAGGTAGTATTTCAGGCTTATCCTGCAACTATGTCAGTAGCTGTAGACTGTTGATTGCAGTACAACAGTCAACTTGCACTAGGTAAGTTCATACACAAAACCGTCCTATACTTCGTATGCATATGCAACTATGTAAATGAATAAGTAAGCTATTGCAGCAGCAACAACAAGCCTTCAGCCGTGTGACTACTTTGTGTGTGTGTGTGTGTGTGACTGAGTTATGTCACTTCCAACAGTCCTTATGTATGTCATGTTCAAACTGCGGTGTTTACATAAGATTTAGCTGTATAGCCAGTTAGCTACAACTTATAAGAGCTTTGTAGTTTGGGTGTACTGCATATGAGTTTAGCTGTGTGAGTACCTCAGAATTTATTATGAAAACCAAAATGTATTAATACGAATACTGACATTTGTTTATCTTCTGAAGGTTCATGGCCATAGCTATTACAGTACTTTATGTTGCCTTGGTATTTGGCCTTTATGTTTCAAACTGGGAATTTGAAACTCAAACTAGCAATTCAACCCTTTCAATCCCAAGCAATTCAATTGAAACAAAGATGGTAAGAAGAGAATCTTCGGTTTATTCTAATTACTTGTATAATGGAGAATTGTCTTATGTGAGACAACATTTTCTGCTTTCGATACTGTATATAATTTTCAATGCTTTAATAACATGATTACAATGTGTGTATATGTTTGAAAGGATGAGATGTACTTAAGATGCTGTAATTCAGCTATTTCCGGTTGATGTATTTTCCACCTACTATGCTTTGGCACCATTTGTGTTGACTGATTAACTAGATTTTTTTTTGTACTTACATCTGCAAAAGTAGTTGGTGTATTTTAAGATTCAAATTTTAGCATTCACTGTGTTGATTTTGTTTTTGCGTGGGAAATTACACTAAAAATGCTTTTTAGGATTGGAAAGGGATTGAGAACCTGGGCAGTTACCAGTACACTTAGAAAGAGTTCCCTGCCAGTAATCATGTGGAAGTTAGAAATTTGAACTTAGTTGAAGTGTAAATTAGAAAATATCAGCAGGTTTTCTAAGTGCCAGTTCCAACCATCTTTTTTGGGAGCCACCAGTTGTTTGCGGGTTTGAAAACAGAAAACCTAGGGGAGAAAAGTGATTATAATCAAATTGAATAGTGGAAAACTTTTTCCACTACTCCCTTTATTTTTACTGCCAAATTACTAATCATAATACTTACCTTGTTGCACTTGTTTTTGGTAATTTGCAGATCCAATGTGGAGTCAGAGGTAGTCTTGGACCACCTTGCAATGCAGTTGGCTTGGTAGATCGAGTTTTGCTTGGTGAAAATCACCTGTACAAGAACCCAGTCTACAAAAGGACAAAGGTCTTCATTCAAGAAATGGACATGTTTACTTTTTACTCTTCACTCAAAGGTCGTTAAATTTTTATAGGACAGAAATTTCATAATAGCATATCCTAAGCATAACTTATCTTCATTTTTTCCTTTTAATTTCATCCCATAGGAATGCAGTATTAATTCTCCTGATTATGGACCACTTCCTCCGAATGCACCAGATTGGTGCCTGGCTCCATTTGATCCCGAGGGTTTATTAAGGTAGTTATGTCTACATTCTGTTGTCATCCGTTGCTCTGTAAAATAAACATATGACCCATTCAAGGAGAAAAAACATCTAATCCTACATGAACCATACTTTGTTCCTTGCCCCAACCAAAATTAGCTAAGCACATCTATTGAAGGCAAATCAGGGTAACGTCCCATTTTGATTTTGCAGTACGCTGATGGCGGCGGTTACTTGCTTTGTTGGTTTGTTCTTTGGACACGTTTTAATTCATTGCAAGGTATGCCACTTGAAATGCAGTACCTTCTAAACCATATGCTTATCTGTAGGAACCCTTTAGTGTTGAACAAAATAAAATTGTGTAACGGAATGTCATTTCCAAATTAACCTTGCTTCTGCTGCAGAATCATTCACAGCGAGTGCTAATATGTCTGCTAGCTTCTGTGGTGCTGATAATCTCAGCGTTTTTAGTGCTATTATTAGGTAACCACATATTTGCAAGAATCTGTCATGCATAATTTTATGATTTTAACCAATCCTTCAGTTTCTGGGTCTCACATACATGTATATGCTGGTTTTAAGGCATGCCTTTCAGCAAGCCTTTGTATACAGTGAGCTACATGCTACTCACTGGAGGAGTATCTGGGTTCTTGTTGCTGCTGCTGTACTACATAGTAAGTTTTATATTCTAATAATCTCATTTTCGTTTGCTAAATTGCGAGTGCTGAATCATCTCTGGATAAGTGGATATTATTACTAAAGAACAGCATGTTATTCTTGATATCATTTTTTTTGTAGTCCTTGTTTTGGTATGACTATTTGTGCCCTTACATTAGTTTGTATAAAGTCTGTGCATTGTATTGTAACAAACTAGTAGATTATTAGAAGGCAATACTTGCTACTACCAGATGGTTCAGATGCATCCTATTACAAAGCTCTGTCTATTTTGCAGGTTGATGTTATTCATATTAAGAAGCCCTTCGTACTATTCCATTGGATGGGCATGAACGCACTTATAGTCTATGTTCTAGCTGCTTGTGAGCTGTTCCCCACCCTTATTCAAGGGTTTTATTGGCGGTCACCTGAGAACAACCTGGTAAATGTCTCGTGTCAGGCCCGTAGATTGACAGGAGCAAGGTGGGCAAGTGTTCAGGGCCTCCAAAATTTAAGGGCCTCCGAATTTGCTGTAAGTACTAATAAATAATAGCTAATCTTTTAAATAGAAAAATATGCAGCATATCTAAAATGGGTTTGAAAGTTGCAATCTCTGGTTTGTTAATTGGATCAACTCACCAACGTAAGGCCCAATGACCATGTCCACCAGCCTGCTTGGCAACTTAGCTTCCCGGGATGTTCATTTTTCTCTTTGACATTTTGCTTTCTCGTGCCACATACGATACTGCTATGCTAGCTGTTAGGGTGTGTGTTACTTGAGTACTACTTTTTACTCTTTTAGCATTAATATTTGATCTGTTCTTAGTAGTGTAAGACCCATATATATCCTGAAGCTTTATAATTAAGTGAAAGTATGCTTTGATTTTTCTCGAATTTTAGGGCCCCATCGTGTATTTTGTTCAGGGGCCTCTAAATCCTAGGTACGGCCCTGCTCGTGTGTTGCCAAATCTGTTATTTGTTCTCACACTTGCATCAATATTTTGTGCATACCAAAATCAAAGTGCTAAACATAATACGGGAAACCTCCCCTTGTCTTTCAGGTGGATGTTACTGAATCTCTGCTCCAGGCCATCTTCCACTCGAAACGATGGGGCACCTTGGTGTTCGTCCTCCTGGAGATAGTCTTTTGGTGCTTGGCCGCTGGCTTCCTGCACATGAAAGGCGTCTACTTGAAACTGTAGAACCAAATCATCGACTGTTCTCTGATGGAACCGAACTGCTGTCCTGTAAATATGGGTGAAAGGCTTGGTAACCCTGTTTCTTCTGTAAATGCGACGTGAGTCTGGAAGCATGGGTGTGGTGGTTGATTTCAGCACGTTGTGGTCTCAAGGTCCATCTCATCCGCCTCCAAGTAGACAAGGAAAACATCTTGCTGGAAGTTGTAAGTGTTTCTTCTGTAAATGCCCAGTTTGATGGTTTCAGTTGTTTGGTAAACAGTCCATCCCATTCTGGTTCTAATGGTTTGGCAGGGTCGTTCCTAGTATATTTGCTAATGATTCCACGGTGAAGTGAGAGTGGACATGTACACAGTAGACAGTACACCATGCCCAACTGCAGAGCTGTGGTGCTTTTATGAAAGTAAGTATGAACTGTCAATCACTGTATAATCCATGTACTTTAAGTATGAACCGTCAATCACCGTATATATAATCCATCAACTTCAACTCACGCAGTGAAATTTTATGGAAGTAGCTTCAAGCTCTGGCTTCTCAAACATACATATCAATGAAAGATGCTGTACCGTTTAATTTCAAGGCATGAGTATGGCCATTGAATTGAAATGCCATAACTCTTAAAAACATTTAGTACTACAGGATCCAGCGGATCATGCATCTATCATCTATGGATTAATGGAGAGCAAATAAAGTATAGAAATAGTGCACCGCCTATCAATCTCCCATTGTTCATGGCTTAAAGCACTGCCTTGAACATTTGTACCATACCTGAAGCTGGCAATCTTAGCTTCGTCTTCATGTGAAATCTGCCGATCTTACAAGTATGCATCCCTTGTGTGACTAGGTGTTGTAACACCCCAAAAATTGCCTCTTTTGAAAATAGGATTAAAATGATTTAATTCTGTATTTTTGTGCTCATGAAATATAGGAAAATAAATGTTTTATTAAATTAAAATTTATCATAAGGTTTAGCAACATGTTTGTGCATATATGCCATTGCATTTGATTTATTTGGTTGAGTGGTTTTGATTTAAAATTTAAAATGGTTTAAATTTCTTTTGTAAATGAAATTAAAAATGGCTTTGAAGAAAAAGAAAAGGAAAGAAAAGGGAATTGGAAAATAAAAGAATTTAAAAAGGTTGTAAAATTTATTTTGAGAACTTACCAAAATTTCTTATTTTTAATTAAGTTGAAAAGTGTATTTGAAATTTTATTCAAATTTGGTTTGGTTCATATTCGAACTAGGTTTTGAAATAAAAGAAAACGGATTCTTCTCCTTTCCTCTCCTTTGGCCCACTGCTCCTCCCCATTTTTTTTTCTCCTGCGTAGGCCTGTTTCCTTCTCCGTCCTTGCGCGGCCCACCCCAGTGGGTCGGCCCAGGCGTTCTTCTTTCCGATTTCCAGCCGAGCAGCCCAAGTCGTGGCCCAGCTGCCCGCGCCACGCGTTCCCTCCCTTCCTCTCTTCTCTCTATTCGGCCACAGGCCGAGTTCGCTCGAGGCCTGTTTAGCGGCAGCTGCGCTCGTGCGGCCTTCTCTCATTGGCTCACTGATGGCCTGACCCCCGCTTGGTTTCGCTGACACCGCGGGCCTAGTCGTCAGTCCTTTCTCCTATCTCTTGTCGCTGATGCGGACTCTCCGCGATGGCCGTGTCCGTCTCCGCCTCCGCCCTGATTCCTCGCGGCTTGACGTGACCCGCACGCCGAGCTGCCCTATAAGACCCGGATGCCTGCGCCGTAACCCGCTGCCTCCATCGAGCCGCTTTGGAGCCGCTACCGAGAGCACCACAAATCCCAGGTAGCCGCTGCCGCCGTTCGATTTGCCGTCGCGTTGCTTCGTCGACTTGCCAAGCCGCCTGCCTTGCTTTGCGTGAAGGCAAGGAAGTCGCTTGAGCCGTGCGCTCGTTCTCTCTCGCTCTCTGTCACTCTCGCGTAGGCCGTCGTCGCCGTGCCACGTCGGGCCACCCCGATGCCCTCATCGGGTTCGCCATCTCCTCAGCTTGCTCCCGGTGTTTCTCTCGTGGTGAACCAAGGCCTCTAGGGCCGTTTCCATGTTCGCCGGCGAGGTGCTCTATCGCCGGCAATGGCCACCACCGCCGCCGTCATCTCTCTCCGGCGGCCAGCTCTCTCTCTCTCTCTTCCCCGCCGATCCAATTTGAGCCGCTCCTCTCTAATCTAACGGTCCAGAGCTCCTCCTACCCTTTCGCGTGGCCATCTTGCTAAAGAGTCCCTATGTTTTTCAATAATAGAACCCGCGGTCCTTTGCGTATTCCAGAGCTTTTGTTTTCTTCTTTTAAAAGCGTATTTTGTTCGGTCGACTTCAAAAATATGTTTTCACTTATTTACAGATTTGCCACTGATTTTGTTTTAGCCATAACTTCTCCGTTTTAACTCCGATTTGACCCGTTCAACTTACGTTAGGTTCATAATTTCATAATCTACATGTTCATACTACTAGTAAGTATGTTTTCAACTTTTAAAATTCGAGGTTAGATTTAATCTATTATTTTATTAAAGGAAATCTTGTTTAAATCATATCTTCTACGTTTTAACTCCGTTTTAGCTCATTCAAGTTGCGTTAGATTCATAGCGACGAGATCTACGCGTTAGTAACAGTGGTTATCATGTCACTATTTCTAGAATTTCATGGTTTAAATCATATCTTGAATAACAATTATGCAACTGGATTTTATAAATAAAATATGATTTGTTTCACTTTAGTTTTATAATTCAAATCTAAATTTGACTTAAATTATAATGTCTATAAAATATCTTATATATGTTTTTATATAATTAAAACACATGAAACTAATAGTTTTATATTTTCTCCTATGAGCAAATCTTTCGGTAGATATATCTTTTCACCGTAGCTCCGATTAGCGTGCTTTTCACGTCTGTGTGTTCATAGTAAGACGTAGATTCATTTTACAAACTTTTCATCTTGATTTTATGTTTGGTGTACTATTCTGATTTAGTTCTATTGTTTGCTTCGTGTATGATTGTATGGATGCTTGTGTGGTGCTTTATGATTTCGTCCAGTCGGTGAGATATACGTGGTGATAAAGAAGAAGAAGAAGAACGTTGAAGATTAAAGCTTACCGAAGGATCGGTGTTTTAAGGCAAGTATAGCATATGATCATCCTTGTTTTCTATTCACTTTAATTCATTAAATTAATGTTGCATGTGTCACCTTGATAGGGATTCCCTAGAATTAAACTTTTATCTTGTTACCTACGGGTTATGCATTGGGTAGCTTTGCTAGTGCTCAATTAAACTATGATCTTATAATTTAACTAATGGTATATGCAATAAACATTAAAATATGACTTTTTATTAACTTGGAAACATGGGACTGGAGTATTGGAAACAGGGGACTGGAGTATTTAGCTACTTTATAAATGCTTCAGATTCCTCTCCCTAAGGACTTATATGTAAGTGATCATCCAGGACTTACAGTACAGCTGTGAGGGCTACATGGCTCTGGCTTTAGCTCAGTATGAGGATCTTTTCTAGCTTGTTAGAGGTTACTTTTATGGCGCAAGAGGGGTGTGTTCTGGGTTGGATATAGTGCGGCCTCTGTCCGTCAGTGTATAGGCTGCGCGTCATTGTGCCTGTCGGAAGGGGAACCCTACATTCGCAGGCCACAGAAACCTAGCGGCCCTAACTTGTTAGACGAACCATTGAAATGCTTCATAGTGACCCTTGCCTGCTCACCTTGGAAGTGTTTTGGGAGTTGCAAACCCGGGCATATGGGTATCACGACTCACAGTGAAAGTGTACAACCTCTGCAGAGTGTAAAACTGGTATATCAGCCGTGCTCACAGTCACGAGCGGCCTTGGAACCCTTACGGAATAGATGATCACTAATGGTTAATGATGATGAACACTAATGCTACTGATGATAAAAATGCTCACTAATGATTACTGTTTATGCTATTCATTATTTATGTTTACCTGATATGTGTTTATGGGCATATGATGAACTTGTTGCCACCCCAATTGCTAAAAGATGACTCATTAAAAGCTAATCGTAGTTAAACTAGTATCAGCCTTTTGAGCCTCATGAACCCCATGTTATATTTGTTGAGTACGACATGTACTTACGCTTGCTTTACTTTTCAATACTTTGGAAAAATCCCGGATGGGTACCAGATTGCTAGAGTTTGGATGAGTTAGGCTTGTGATCAACCGGTCAATTGTCCCTGTGAATTGCAGTCTTCACCCGAAGATCGGAGTTGTCTTTCCGCTGTTTGCTATCTAAGATTATTTATATTCTTTATACTAAGTACGTTATATATTGAGCATTGTTTATTGATATTATCCTTATTTGTAGCTATACGTGAGATTTGACTTCCTGGACCCACATATGGTTGAAATCTGGTTTTGTTCTTAAAATCGGGTGCTACATGTGTCTAGTAGATCATCAGTGAGTGTGTGTTGGGAAAAAGTTTTCAAGATGGAAGAACAACATAGTTGTGGATTGTGAGTAGGAGTCATCCGAAATGTCGCCTATGTTAGCTAGTCAAGTTGCATACCGGGTCTGTTGGCTTCATGGACTGAAAAACGTGCCTGACCTGGGTAGCCTTCCTAGGCGTCCGACGCATGGGACTGGATCTGAACTGCCTGACAGCGCCGCCAAGGCTAGGGTCCGAGGCAAACAGCCCTCCTCTATTCCCTGTTCTCAATTAAAACTTCCGATGCATATATAGTGCTCTCCTCTATTTTGCTCTTCATGCATGCATAAGGTACTTCCCGGTCACCCTTATAGGCCTGGTTAGGTAAACTGTTTCTGTTTCCCTGCAGAAACATTTCTAGTGAGTTTGGAAACTACGATCTTGCTGTTTCTCACTTCTAATCTTGTGTACAACTCAAAAACGCTTGATCGCTTTCTGGTTCTAATGGTTTGGTAGGATCCTAGTATATTTGCTAAATGGTTCCACGGTCAAATGAGTGACTGGACATGTACACCATGCCCAACTGCAGAGCTGTGGAACTATTATGAAAGTATGGACACCGTATAATCCATACACTTCAACTCACACAGCCAATGCAAGCTCTGGACTATCAATCGTACCTCTCATGAAAGATACTCTGCCATTTGAAGAAGGCCTGAATCCATCTACTACAGGACACAGCGGATCATGCATCCATCATCTATGGATTAATGGAGAGCAAATAAAGTGCAGGAATAGTGCACCACCTATACCAACCTCCCATTGTTCATGTCTTGAAGCACTGCCTTGAACATTTGTACCTTACTTGACTTGACGTTGGCAATCTCTTAGCTTCATGTGAAATCTGCCGATCTTATAAGTATATGTTTCCTTTGTGTGACTAGCTGTCTAGTAGATCATCAAAGCTAGTGCAACAGTGTGTGTGCGCGCGTTGGGAGGGGGGGTTAGAAGTTTTGAAGATGGAAGAACAATACACAGTGCATTGAGAGTAGGAGTCAACTGGAACGTCACCTATGTATGTTAGCCAATCAGGTTGCCTACCTTGCTCTGTTTTAGAAGGATGTGCGCAGTTAATGCATGACTACTCGCGCTGGAGGCCAAATGAGCGACCCTTTGGACATGACGAGCGAACCCCGTTCCTCGCTCTCCCATGACACTGGTGTTTCTTGTAGTTTTCATGTGTACTAGAGCTATTTTCAAGGTCGTATGGTATCGTATCAGCAAGAAAAACCTGCTTACTTACTTGTTGCCTGGTTGTGTGATGAGGAAGGCCGGCAACTTTGTCCTCAGCCCTCAGGCCAACTCAAAGCTCACGGTTGTAACTCGTATGTAGTGCTGGATGCTGCTGCTGCTGCTGCTGCTGCTTGTGTGTTAGTTATTAGAACAATGCAATGCAATCTTACAGTTGCGGCTTCATCAATAAAGTAAATAAAGATATAGGTACAACATTAGACTGTACGTGTGAGGAAAAGGGGCTGTGGCCAGCGGAGGCTCTCGATCTTCTCCCAATGAATCTGATATGTGATGGCCTGTTCTCAACTTCCGATGCATGCATATATAGTGCTCTCCTCTCTTCTCCTCTTCCATGCATATGGTACTTCCCTGTCGATCATGGCGTTACGTACGTGCATTCAATCTCGATCGGACTAGCTCAGGATGATCGCTCATCGACATTACGCTAGAAAGGAACAACGGAGACACGTACATCAGAGACGGTAAATCAGCCAGATAACGTATTAGAGACGCTTCCTATTCAAACGCGCCTCTGTTTTGTTCGTCCAGAGCCACATAAGAAATATACCCATCTCTAATGAACTAATATCAGAGACACGTCTATACATAAGCCGTCTATAATATTTCAAAGATCAGTGTCCTAGAGGCCGTCTACTTATAATCTAGAGACGTGGCTCTATATAGAGACGGGTTTTGCTTAATAACTGCCGCTGTTGTACACATATCAGAGACGGGTTTTTCATAGTAACCATCGCTATAGTGTACATATCAGAGATGGTGCATTAATCATCACTAATATTGTTCACATCACAGACGTAAATTAGAGACGCTTCTTTTCACCGCCACTAAAGTACATCTTGAACCGTCATTCCTCTCTTCAGATGCACGCCCGCTGCAGGGTTGCTCTCAATCCTGATAGATCTCACTACTATAAATGTACGAGAACTGCTTCGGTACTCCTCCTCCTAAAACTTACATGGATCTCAAAGCAGTCCATCGAATTAACTAAATATTTTCTTAATTATTTTCCACCTAATGTCACGCACGGACCAGGCCCGTCTAAACCCAGCCCATGTCCAGTCCAACCTCCATGTTTCTTTTCCCGGTGCGCTGGAACAACCGCGCGAGGGCAGTGTCATCCTGGCGTCGGGGCCATGCAGCCATGCAGGAGGATGGCGTGGGCCTCGATGGCACGCATTAGAGGAGCGGCATCCTCTCGCCGTCGGGATGGCGCGGGCCTTGCAGCGTACAAGGTAGTAAGGTACACCATCCTCCTTGCGGACTAATAATGCTGCAGGGGAGGCTGGAAGATGCACTGGTGTTGGATGTAATGCCGCACGAGCGCGTGCTGCGTGATTTGGTCAAGTACACCATTCCAATAGACGCAAGACTGCAAGACCTGGAGGCTGAACGATGCTCGCTAGATGCCTAGATGTTTCATAGGACGGTGCGGGGCAGCGGAGGATGGCGCGGGCTTCAATGATGAGCCGTGCGGCGGCGGCCCGTGTGCAATCCAGAGCGTGCACGCTGGAGACGGTGTGGACGAGCACGACGGCATCGCAGGCGGAGTGCCAACAGGCCCAACACCGTACGTCTAAACCAAATATTGGTATAATATGTCTTCTCATACGGCCCTAGGACGCTCACCATTTGAGGCGCTTTATGGATGTCACCCAAGGCATTTGGGGTTGGATATCTCATCTGCTGCTCCTGTCCCTGAACTCCAGCAATGGCTCTCTGATCGGGACCTGATGCAACGCCTTGTTCACCAACACCTGGAGCTTGCTCAACTTCGCATGAAGAAACAGGCAGATAAGCATCGCTCAGAGCGCTCTTTCAATGTGGGTGATTGGGTTTTCTTAAAGGGGGAATTCCTTGTGTGCCATTAAAAAAGATCGCAATGCCCTGTGTATCACTGGAAAAGTTTAGCGGTCTTCAGCGCCACTGCTCCAACTTTTTTGTGCCCTCCATGCCACTGCCGTCAGTTTAGGCTCTAACACCATCAAACTGCAGGTGTGAAAAGTCGAAAATACCCTTAAGTCTAAATATGTTATTATTATTTTTGAGCATCTTAACGACTTCAAATGAAAAAACTCAAAACTTGTAGATCTCGTCGAGATCTATAATTTTCATATAAAAATTATCTTCATTTAATTCAGCAAAAAAAGATATGACTTTTCTAAGATATATTAATCATATCAAATCATATTTTTTTGCGAAATTAAATGAAGATAATTTTTATATAAAAATTATAGATCTCGACGAGATCCACAACTTTCTAGTTTTGAGTTTTTTCATTTGAAGTCGTTAAGATGCTCAAAAAAATTAATGACATATTTAGACTTAAGGGTATTTTCGACTTTTCACACCTGCAGTTTGACGGCGTTAGAGCCCAAACTGACGGCAGTGGCATGGAGGGCACAAAAAAGTTGGAGCAGTGGCGCTGAAGACCGCTAAACTTTTTCAGGGCACACAGGACATTACGATCTTTTTTAAAGGCACACAAGGAATTCCCCCTTTCTTAAAGCTCCAGCCGTATGTGCAGTCGTCTGTGGCAACTCGATCGAACAACAAGCTGTCATTCAAGTTCTTTGGGCCCTTCCACATTCTGAAGCGCATTGGCATTGTGGCCTATTTCTTGGACCTTCCGGCAACGGCGGCAGTGCACCCCATCTTTCATGTGTCGCTGCTCAAGAGCTCTCTAGGTTCACAGACTGTCAGTGCTTCCTTGCCATCTGAACTTGTTGCATTCAGGTTCCTGAGCGCTTCCTGCAATGGCGCTGGACAACTGGTGATCACCCTATTCATCAAGTTCTCGTCAAGTGGTCGCATATGCCGGCTTCGCTGTCCACTTGGGAGGCTGTCGAAGAGCTTCGTCGCCAATTTCCGCGGGCTCCGGCGTGGGGACACGCCGGTTCACAAGAAGGGGGGATTGTCAGCAACGGCCCTGACGTTGCTTCCACTGACCGCGTCGACCCTGCTGGAGGCAGCGACCGCGGCAGTGCTCTGTCTTTTCCAAGGCCCAAGAGACGAGTTCGGCCCAATCCCAAGGTGTTCGGGCCCATGTGGCAGCCGGCCGTAGTCTAGTATAAGTCTGGAGACGGAGAGAGAGAGGATACGAATGCTGTAAAACCTTAACTCAATTCTGTTATTCAGGCACTCATCGTTACTGTATACCTTCTTCTTCTCAACCAAGCATTAGTTTCCTAGTTCCTGCTTAGACGACGGCATCGCAGGCGGAGTGCCAACAGGCCCAACACCGTCTAAAACCCTAAATCCATGGCCACATTCACATCACCAGGCGCCGGCTACGAGTGTAATTGAATAACCTCGCTGCAATCTACTAACTTCCTACTACGACTCTATCCTGCACTCTTAAACACTAGTATACACTGCTGCTCGAGAGTCAAGGCAAGTTTCGATGCCACACCACACGCCCAGACCTGTTACTAAGAGGGAACAGAGATCATTGGACGACGCCGAGACGGCACCGCTCCTCATGTGCGCTTGTGCGAGCATAATGCTGCCCGGCCGCTTGCGGCAGTTAATTCCCAGTGGCGTGCAACATCGCCGCGACGGCAAACGCACAGCGCAGCAACCCCCAACCCGGCTCTCACGACAGCGTGAAGTGGAGAATGGAGCTGCGCTCGATCCGCCGGCCGGGAATGGTCGCCCCCGTCGTCTCCTCCACGAGGAAATGGAACGAGTGGGCACCGAAGAAAGGGGATCTGGGAGCGATTGCTTTGGATTGGGTCAGCGCTAGACACCCGCTAGGTTTGAACGGGCCAAACCCAAGAGAAAAATAGTTAAGAAAAAATAATTCTCTAATAGATGGCTTTGAGATCCGTGTGATTTTTTTTTTAGAAAGAGGAGTATTGGAGCAATTAAAAGCCTAAATGTACTGCTGTAACCAGCAAGTGGCAACGATCATGCCATGCATGTCGTCCTGGGGATCTTATATAGCTTCATATCGTCTCCTTGCATTGTTGGCAGGTATAAATACACCTCATGCATCATCAGTCATATCGGCAAGCTGGCCAAATAAGGACACATTAAGTTGATGCTCAAAGCTACAATTGAATTACCCCACGGTCCCAAAAACAGTGCAATTCTATGTTTGACTAAGTCAACTTTTTTTTTTTTTTTTTTAGGTTTGACTAAGTTCATAGTAGAAAATAGAATCAACAGTTATATCTCTAAATAGGATTACTGTGAAAATATATTCTATGATTGATTTTAATTATGATACACATTCCATATCATAAATATTAGTACCTTTTCTATATAAATTTGGTCAAATTTGGGGCTTAAGGTAAAGCTAAAATTACACTCTTTTCTAGACTTAAGGCTTTGGCTCTGTTTATATTGGATAAGTTTTGCTGGGATAGCATCTTATAGATTGTAGCATATCAAAACACCTCCACCATCCAACAAACCAACCAACCAAACACAACTATATAAACTACCTACCGAGTACCGACCAAAAACACAGGGCGCTTACCAAAAGCAGCTAGGAAACTGTACATATCAAGGTAACATAGTAATTGCTACCCCTTTACAAGACCAAAACAGCAAGCCTACCAAAAGTGCCAAACAAAAGAAAGAAACTTGAGAGTTTCCAGCTTAACAAGACTTGCTCCCCCTAAAAAACACAAACGAAACGGAGAAAGCAAAACATCTTGCATCAGGTCTCTATCGCCGCATGCACACTGGAATTATACTTTTTTTTAGGATGGACTGAGTAAGAATTTCTGTATATCACAAGTTATCTGCATTTGCTGGGATCTGGCACCTCAAGCAGAAAGCCACAGGGTCTAGTAACATATATGAAACTGCATGCAAAGATTTATATTTCAGTGTCACCATTATTGAACTTTTAACTAGCCATGAATAGAGACTCTTCATATACACATGCATAGCTTTCATGCTCAGTGACCAAGCTGAGGCCATGAAGGAGCTGTCTTGTAACAAGCTAGGCAGCTAAGGACGGAGGCCATGCTTTCATGCTGAGTAATGACTGACAGAGGGAGGCCATGGCAGAGGCGACCAGAGACAGAGAGTCCATTGAGGCGAGGTACTTCAGATCTCAGCACCGAGCACTCCAATCCACTAATTATGAACCAGAGATTTCAGAGGAACCTATCCTAAGCAAAGAAGTTAACTCACCAGATTCAGAAATGAGAGGATTGCATGAAAATGGTTCCGATTTTCTCATTAATTAATTAGACAGGTTGGTAGACAGCAAATATAATGGCTATATGCACTTGAAATAATGAATGCCAATTGGCAAAGGTCGTATGACGCTAAGAGCCTAAGGCTCCTACTTATAAGTATGTATCATTGTGTGTGGCTGCTAGCGAGTGGCTTCTAATCAGTGCAACACAGTATGGGGAGAGTGAAAGTTTGGGTGATCGAAGACAATAAAAGCTCATTGTGAGTAGGAGGCATCTGGAACAACGTATCTACGACGCAGAATGTTGATGTAGAAAAATAATCAAGCTACGGGGAGCTCGTAGCTGGAGCCCTGGGTGAGCTGGTAGCTGCCTGACGCCATGTCCTGCAAGTGTGCTGAGTATCTTCGCCATGCCGCGCGCCGTCGGGTCTGCTATACCTGAAGCCACACGTGGCGGCATGCGTATGAGCAGCGATGTGAGCACTGTGTCACAGATCTTGCCAGCAGGCCGTCGCGATGGTTGGAAAAAAATTGGATAGAAACGGTCCCCATGGAACAACCATGGGCACCCACTGCACCGTCGGGATGATGACCACGACAGAGCCCCAAGACACGCAGCGCCGCGGGGACAGGGGCGCGCACGGCCGGCGTGCGGCACTAGTGACCATACCACTTGTTGAATAAACTGTTGCACATGTACTCTATTTCTGTTTTGCATCAGCTAGGCAAGGGGAGACGTGTGATAGATAAACCTAGTGCTCGGCCGCACTTTACTTTTTTGCTTCTAAGCCTTGTAATAGAAATATGCTCAGCATCCACTCTAGTGGTTAGAATATGCTGGGGTAGGCGAGGAGGAGAGCAGCCGGCTGCTTTATAAAAGCAGTGGCAGACCTTCTTGTAAAATAAGCCAAGTTCTTTGCATTTTAATTCCAACAAGCGGCCTATAGCCAAGCTGCCCACTGGACTTTCCCCATTCTGAATTTGAGATCCATTAGGGCTAACAATTGGTATCGGAGACTTTAGGGTTCTTTGGGGTTTTGGAGAGCAGCCATGTCCACTAGCAGCCAGAGGGCTAGGCGCGTCGCAGCCGCCGCAGAGGTGATCAACCTAGGAGGCGCGTTGCAGGGAGCTCCAGCGCGCCGCGCGCCTTGCTGCCGCAGAGGCAGCGGCCTCGCAGGCAGTCGCGGCGGCCACGCGTGCAGTGGCTGTTGCTGAAGCTGTGTCCGCCACTGCTGCCATGCTGCGGGCGGAGATGGAGCGCCCGCCTGCTGGAGGATCGCGGAGCCCCGTGAGGCGCCGCCGGGTCTCGCCTTCGTCGGAGCGGCATTGAGGGCGTCGTGGCTGCTCGCCGGTGGTGTAGACGGTCTATCGCGACTCTGGAGCAGGGACGCCATGGTCGATGCTCACAAGGACCAACTACCATGAGTGGAGCTTGCTGATGAAGGTCAAGATGCAGGTGCGACAGCTCTGGGACGCGGTCGAGTTCAGTGATGTCGAGTTCCACGATGATCGGCGGCGCTAGAGGTGTTGTGCGCCGCCGTGCTGACGGTGATCGGTGCTTCCCTCGCCAACAAGGCTACGACAAAGAAGGCTTGGGACTCCATTGGCACCGCGCGCCGCGGCGACCACCGCATCCGCTGCACGACACTACAGTGGCTCCGACAGGCATGGGAAGGCCTCGCCTTTAATCCCGGTGAGCAAGTCGAAGACTTTACCTTTCGCCTTTCTAGCCTGAAGGACCAGATGGCGCGCAACGGCGACACCGACATCACCGACGCTCGTGCGGTGGAGAAGCTTCTGCGCTACATCCCAAAGAAGTACTCCCAGATCGTGCTGGCGATCGAGATGCTTCTCGATTTCGAGGCGCTCTCCATCGAGGAGGTCATCGGGAGGCTAAAGGCCATGCAAGATCGCGATGAGGTGTCTCACACTGAGTCAAGCGCTGCCGGAGGCAAGCTGCCATACACCGCTGAGCAGTGGCGGACCTTCGAGAAGAAGAAGAAGGATTAGGCTTCCAGCTTTGGTCCACCCAGGGAACATCGTCGGCAACCACGCAGTGGCAAGAAGGAGGACAAGGGACCTCGAGGGAATGGTGGTGCTGATGGCAGCGCCACCGGCGAGCGCAAGGCGACCCAGGATGATACCTGCCTCAACTGTGGCAAGACTGGCCATTGGGCCAAGGACTGCCGCCTTCCTCCATGCCGTGGTGGGCAAGCCCACGTCGCGCAAGCAGAGGAGGAGGATCATGCTCTATTCTTGGTGCATGAGTGCATTGAGCTACGGCAAGAAATAGGGGAGGAGGAGAAAGGTTCAAGCTTTCCCCTTCCTGCGTCGGTCGGATCCGCTCTGCTCCACCTCGACGAGCAGCGCGCCCATGCCTTCCTCGGCACCGATACTGGCGACAACAAGATCGACGGCTGGTAGGCACCACCCACCACATGATTGGTTGGCATGAGTCCTTCTCTGACGTGTACTCCGGCGTGTGAGGCTCCGTCAAGTTCGGGGATGCCTCTGCCATGGAGATCAAGGGAGTCGGTTCAGTTGTCTTCACCACTAAGACTGGCGAGCACCGGCTACTCACCAGTGTCTACTACATCCCCACGCTGAGGAACTCCATCATCAGCTTAGGATAGCTGGATGAGAATGGCTCGCTCGTGGAGATCAAGCATGGGGTACTATGCATCTAGGATCGCCGTCGTCGACTTCTCGCCAAGGTGAACAAAAGTGTCAATCGCCTTTATGTTCTCCATGTGCAGGTGGCGCAGCCCATGTGCCTTATAGCCCACCGTGATGATGACGCCTGGTGTTGGCACAAGCGCTTTGGGCACTAAAAGCATCTAGGCCCCTAGTTGAGTTTTGGTGATTAATGACAATACGAGATTACTGTGACTAACGTGTGTTTTGCAGATGCAATTAAGTTAGGTCATGGTAATGGCAATTGATTGGGCAATCATGGTTGTCATGCCCCTACGATGGAAATCGTTTCGGTTTTCAAAGGATGGACGACAAGGTTAAGGATAGACTAGTTCTAAGTGTCGTTTGGTGTTGAAGAGACACTTAGAGTAGTTTAGGACTTTGTTTTTTCCTTTGGCCGTACTATTAAGGGGGGTATGGACTAGTAGCTTGACCTAGGTGAGTCTAGTGGGTTAGGTGTGGTGCACACTTGTCAAAACTAGCACTAGGTAGCTCCTAAGAAGTCCTAAGATCAATTGGAGCAAACTTCATTCACATATGATTGCGAGTTGGAAGTGAATGGAGGGTCAAATATTGACCGGACGCTGGCGCAGAGTCCACTCAGTTCATTTGATCAAGGTGAAGTCATCTGGTGCGATCGGATGCTGAGTTGAAAAGCGACCGGACACTGGGTGCCAGCGTCCGGTCAACCCCAGTAAGGTTCTAGAGAGCGGTTTTCACGATCGGACGCGTCTAGTTACCACTTAACTGCTCGGTTTCGAGGAGAACTGACTGGAGCGTCCGGTCAAAGCGTCCGGTCACCTTGACCAGAGCGTCCGATCACCCCGTAGAGGCATATAACGGTTCGTTTTGAATGAGGGTGTATAAATACAACCTCCCTTCATTCAAGGGGGTACTTTTGCTCATTCCAACAGCTGAGATACACCCTTGAGAGTGCTAAGAAGAGCAAGGTCCTAGTGAGATGATTGAGATTTGAGAATCCAAGAGAGAGACCTCATTAGTGAAAGCAAGAGTAGCAAAGTATGCATCCACCCTTCTCATTAGGCTTGTCGTGGTCAAGCGAGAGTTCATGCTTGTTACTCTTGGTGATCGCCATCACCTAGATGGCTTGGTGGTGATTGGGAGTTTGGTGATCATCCGGCGGAGCTTGTGGATGACCCAACTCAAGTTGTGAGCGGTTGTGGGTGATTCACCGCGACGGAGTATCGAAGAATCAACCCGGAGAGAGCACTTGATCCTTGCGTGGATCAAGGGGGAGTTATACCCTTACGCGGGTGCTCCAACAAGGACTAGTGGGGAGTGGCGACTCTCCGATACCTTGGCAAAACATCGCCGCATTCCTCCTCTCTTTACTTTGAGCATTTAATTTGAGCAATTCAATTCTTGTCTTTACATTCATAGAATTGCCATGCTAGAGTAGGATTGGAACTTAGGTTGGTAAACTTTTGTGCGGTAGAACTTAGAAACACATTCTAGGCACAAGGGGTGAAGTGGGCTAAGTGTAGGGTTTAATTATTGCAATTTTTTTAGAATTAGCCCAATTGACCCCCCTCTTGGGCATCTTGATCCTTTTAATTGGTATTAGAGCCTCGTGCTCACGTATTTAGGCTTAATCGCCTAGAGAAAGATGTCTCACAGGGATGGACCTCCTCCTATCTTTGAGGGAGATGATTTTCCTTATTGGAAAATTCACATGGAGGCTTATTTAGAAGCTCTCGATGTTGGAATACTTAGAGCCGCCTCTCAAGGCTTCCCAAAACCTAGGGATGCTACACGTCTTCAAGGCGATGAAGTAAATTATGAAAAATGGAATGCTAAGGCTAGAAATACCATTTTTAGAGGCCTTTGCAAAGATGTGTTCAATCGTGTGCGGTACCACAAGGACGCCCATGCACTATGGTCGGACATTTGTGCGCTCCATGAGGGAACTAAGAGCGAGCGTGAGGAACACTATCATCTTGTCATGAAAAAGCTAAATTCATTTGAGATGCTTCCTAAAGAGAGTGGCAAGGCATACATCGTCGGTGATTGGCTCACGGACATTGATTCATCTAGTTGCTCATCCGATGATGATAGTGAGAATGAGAAGGTGGCCGCCATTGTGATTGACTCTTCATCATCTTCACCGACACCACCACCATCATCCTCTACACACCTATGCCTTATGGCCAAGGGTGAACGAAAGGTATCAAATGATGATGATAGTAGTGGTGATGAAAATGCTAGCAATGATGATAGTGATAGTGATGATGATGAATATGAATCACCTTCTTATGATGATCTTGTTAAATTGCTAAATCAATACACTAAGATCATTAGAAAGACTAGAGCTAAGAATGAAAAGCTTTAAATTAAGAATGACTTTCTTTTAGCTAAATGTGACATAGCGGAAAAGGCTAGTGTTGAGCTTAGAGAAGCTAATGATGCTATGTCATCCAAACTCAAGGAGCTCAAATCTTCTAAGAAAGAGCTTAAAGAAAAACATGATAAACTTGAGAGGATACATAATGAGCTCATCACTAGCCATAACATGCTAAAAGAAGAATATACAACTCTCAAGATCAATCATGATAATCTTGTTATTGCTCAAGAATTTTTATCCAATGACCCACATGATGCTACTAATGATGTTGTTAAGATTGATATAGCTACATCATGTGATGATTTGATCATTGAGAGCATTGAGCAAAGTTCTAGTAGCAGAGGCAAGCAAGTGGTTGAGTCCGATAATTATGATGAGTATGTTAAGCTCAAGAATGATAATGAAAAGCTCAAGAAAGATTTTGAAGAGTTCAAAACCCACAACACTATTGTGCTAGAAACTCTTGATCATGATGGTGATTTGATTCTTGAGAATGAGAAGCTCAAAGAAGAGAACAAGAGACTCAAGGAAAAGAAAAATAATGATGCACTCAAGGAAGAGAAAAATAATGATGTACTCAAGGAAGAGAACAAGAAGCTCAAGTTGGAAAAAGAGCATCTCAAGATTGGATTGAGCAAGTTCACAAGAGGCAAACATCTTCAAAGTGAGCTACTAATGAACACCATCATGAAGATGGATAGAAGTGGCATTGGGTATGTGGCAAATCAAGAGAAGAAGAAGGCTCAAGCTCAACAACAACAACAACAACACAAATCAAAGCCAAAGCCAAAGAGATATTTTGAGTGTGGACAAGAAGGTTATTTTGTCCATGAGTGTCAAACTCCACCACCACAACCCTTGCCCAAGCATGCTAGACCTTTTGCTTTCAATGCTCATTATATGCTTAGGAAGGACACTAGTGGAATGATGAAAGTTATGTTCTTAGGACCTCCCAACAAGAATAGGCCTAAGAAAATTTGGGTAGCAAAGTCACTAGTTGAGAAAGTGAAGGGCCCTCAACAAGTTTGGGTCCCTAAACAAGCTTGATCTCTTGTGTGTAGGTGAACTACAAGACCGGTGGAAGTCATTGGGTAATTAATAGTGGTTGCACACAACATATGACCGGTGATCCTCGTATGTTCACCTCACTAGATGAAGAAGTAGATGGACAGGAAAGAATCACATTTGGAGATAATTCAAAGGGCAAAGTCAAAGGATTGGGCAAAGTGACAATATCAAATAATCACTCTATCTCAAATGTGCTATATGTTGCTTCATTGAGTTTCAACTTGCTATCCATTGGACAATTGTGTGATCTTAGCTTTCAATGCCTATTTACCGAGAAGGAAGTGGTTGTATCCAAGAAAGATGATGATCAAGTGATATTCAAGGGATTTAGATACAACAACCTATATCTAGTGGATTTCACCTTCGAAGATGCTAACTTGGAGACATGTCTATTCACCAAAACAACACTTGGGTGGCTATAGCATAGAAGACTTGCTCATATTGGGATGAGCTCACTCAAGAAGCTAATGAAGAATGAATTGGTGAGAGAGTTGAAGGATGTGAATTTTGAGAAGGACAAGCTTTGTAGTGCATGTCAAGCCAGAAAACAAGTTGCAAACACTCATCCTACAAAAGCTTTCATGTCAACAACAAGAGTGCTAGAGCTCCTACACATGGACTTATTTGGACCAACAACATACAAGAGTTTGGGAGGAAATCTTTATTGTCTTGTGATTGTTGATGACTACTCAAGATATACATGGGTGTTCTTCCTTCATGACAAATCCAAAGTGGCATCATGTTTCAAGAAGTTTGCCAAGAGAGCACAAAATGAGTTTGAGGTGAAGCTCAAGAAGATTAGAAGTGATAATGGGAAGGAATTTGACAACACAAATATTGAAGCCTATTGTGATGAAGTTGGGATCAAGCATGAGGTCTCCGCAACATATACTCCTCAACAAATTGGTGCAGTTGAGAGAAAGAACCAGACATTAATCACACTAGCAAGAACAATGTTTGATGAGTACAACACACCCGAAGCTCTATGGGCGGAAGCTATTAACACTGCATGTTATGCATCAAATCGCCTATTCCTTCAAAAGTTTCTTAGCAAGACACCTTATGAGTTGCTTAATAGGAAGAAGCCGGACGTCTCCTTCTTTAGGGTGTTTGGTTGCAAATGCTACATCTACAAGAAGTGGCAACACCTAGGGAAGTTTCAAAGACGTTATGATATTGGTTTTCTTGTTGGTTACTCATCAAAGTCCAAAGCATATCGAGTATTTAATCATGCCACCGGCTTGGTTGAAGAAACATATGGTGTGGAACTTGATGAATCTAATGGCTCCCAAGGAGCACATGAGAATCTTGATGATGTAGGTGATGAACCATTGAGGGAGACTATGAAGAACATTCCAGTTGGAGACATCAAGCCTAATGATGATGAAGATGATGTACAAGTGATAAATCCACCTTCTTCATCAAGTGTGCCACAAGATGGTGATAAAGATGGGAGAGTAGAAAATAAAGACACTCATATCTCTCATGATCAAATGGTGGTACAAGCATAAGATGTTGATGCTCCACAACCTCCCCCTCAAGTGGTTGATAGAAGAAATACACCTCTACTACAAGCTCATCCACAAGATCTCATCATAGAGAGTCCATCAAAGGGTGTAATGACTCGATCTCAAAAGCTTGCTTCATTTATTGAACATCACTCTTTTTTCTCTTGCTTTGAGCCTACCAAGGTAGAAGAAGCTCTTCAAGATTTAGATTGGATAAATGCCATGCATGAAGAGTTGAACAACTTCACCCGCAATAAAGTTTGGACTCTTGAAGAGCGACCACAAGGTGCAAGAGTCATTGGAACAAAGTGGGTGTTCCACAACAAGCAAGATGATCAAGGCGTTGTTGTGAGGAACAAGGCAAGACTAGTTGCAAAGGGGTTCTCTCAAGTTGAAGGTTTGGATTGTGGAGAGACCTTTGCACCGGTTGCAAGACTAGAAGCCATTCGTATCCTCCTTGCATATGCATCACATCATGAAATGAAACTATATCAAATGGATGTGAAAAGTGCATTTTTAAATGACTTTATAAATGAACTAGTCTATGTTGATCAACCTCCTGGGTTTGAAGACCCTAGATATCCTAATCGTGTTTATAGGTTGTCCAAGGTGTTATATGGGCTTAAGCAAGCCCCAAAAGCTTGGTATGAGCGCCTTCGAGACTTCCTCATTGAGAAGGGCTTCACCATTGGGAAGGTCGACACCACACTATTCACCAAGAAGCTTGATGGATATATCTTCATTTGTTAAGTATATGTTGATGATATCATCTTTGGATCATCAAATGAAGATTCTTGCAAAGAGTTTGGTGAATTGATATCGAAGGAGTTCGAGATGTCAATGATAGGAGAGCTTACATTCTTTCTTGGTTTTCAAGTCAAGCAAATGAGAGAAGGGATTTTCATCTCTCAAGAGAAATATACTAATGATCTTCTCAAGAGGTTCAAAATGGATGAATGTAAGCCAATCAAGACACCAATGCCAACTAATGGACATCTCGACCTAGATGAGGGAGGTAACACCGTTGATCAAACTCTCTACCATTCTATGATTGGTAGCTTGTTATATTTAACCGCATCTAGGCCCGACATCATGTTTAGTGTGTGTGTATGTGTGCTAGATTTCATGCTAATCCTAAGGAAACTCATTTGAGTGCCGTTAAAAGAATCCTTAGGTATTTTAAGCACACACCAAGCATTGGCCTTTGGTATCCCAAAGGAGCTAGATTTGAATTAATTGGCTATTCCAATTCGGATTATGCCGGGTGCAAAGTTGATAGGAAAAGCACATCCAGAGGGTGCCATTTGCTTGGTAGATCACTTGTGTCTTGGTCCTCTAAGAAATAAAATAGTGTGGCTTTGTCCACCGCCGAAGCGGAATACATTGCCACGGGTGCTTGTTGTGCACAAATACTTTACATGAAGTAAATTTTGCTAGACTATGGTGCAGTTCTAGAAAAGGTACCACTTTTGTGTGACAATGAAAGTGCGGTAAAACTTGCTAATAATCCGGTTCAACACTCTCGCACCGAGCACATAGATATCTGCCATCACTTTCTTAGAGATCATGTTGCTAAAATGATATTTCACTAGAAGGTGTAAGGACTGAGGATCAATTGGCAGATATCTTCACTAAACCGCTAGATGAGGCTACATTTTGTCGGTTGAGGAATGAGCTCAATGTGCTTGATTTTAGTAACTTCACTAGAAATGAGCTTGTGTTGTCCCTTGCATTGCATTGTAATATACAACATATTTACTCTATGGCAAAACACTTAGGGCTTGCCTAATATGGTTAAGATAACCGCCGAAAATCATGTGAAGAAGCTTAACCTTGGATCAAACTTGACAAGCAACTAGAATTACTTTCAAGTATTACATATGCATGAATGTTGTTTTGTCGTTTCTCTTCAATCACCCTTTTATTGCCTATTTTCTTAAAAAGAAATATAGCCAAAGGCAAAATACTTTGAAAAATTTGAGGGTTTGAGAGAGGTCACTCACATCAGTCCCAATTGGTGTTTATTTGGATCTTATTGAAGTTGGAACTTGATTGGGAACAGGCAGCGTGAAGGAACTTTGAAGATTTACTGGAAAAGAGTGATCGGATGCTGCACCGAACTCTGAAGTCCAGCGTCCGGTCAGTTCACAGGAGGTGAACCATGCTGCGAAGGAGTGACCGGACGTTGAAACAGTTCTTTCCCAGCATCCGGTCAGAAGGGGTTCCTATGTTTGGTCAAGCGAAGAAGAAGATCGAAGGATCGATCGGACTCTGGCTGTGTCTGTTCAGTTGGGATCGGACGCGTCCGGTCATGACTTGAGAGGTTTTGGACCTCTCTAGAGTCGACCGGACTCTGGGTGGCAGCGTTCGATCATTGCCACCGGAGCGTCCGGTCAATAGTAATCATGCGGGATTCCAACTCTTCTCTATTTCCTTTCCCGTCACATTGGGGGCCACTATAAAATTGCACTGGTGCTTGACCTATTCCGCATCCACCGCAACATGCTGACATCGCCGAGCCGCCATGACCTCACCATGCCACCTGCCCACGCCACGCCCCAAGCTCCAGCGCCCATGCCATGCTCGCACCACCGCACGTCCTGGCACCGCCGCTGCATCCCACGCTGTCGTGCCCGTGCTACTCCCACGCCCGTGCCTCTGCTCTGCGCCGTTGTCATGCCCACGCTGCTCTTGTGCCCTAACGCTGCTTGCCCATGCCATTGCTCCATGCCATGCCACATTGCTCACCCTACATCTTCTTGGCTGTCGCAGCACGTCACCGGAACCCTAACCATTGCCGACCTAGTGGTGCCCTCGTGTTCCGTTCCTTACTCTTTGGTTCGCCGGTTCATTAGGTAGCAAGCCCTTGATTCTAATTTCATACCTAATGGTTGCTTCTTAGGGTTTCGTATCTCTAGATATATTGTAATTATTTATATATCCAATCTATTCTATTGTGCAGCAAGTCGGTGTTTCTGAGGTCACTTTGGCAGTTGTCAGTCAACTCGAGGCCAAGCTCACGAGTATGGATCGAGGCCAAGCCTCGGAAGTGTCAGTGACAGTTGGTTCTTGTCCGTGATTGTAGTTTGTTTCAGCTTCAGCAATGGCTTGTGTCAAGAACGTCGGAGGTGGTCCAGGTGATGAGGATCTAAGGTAGCCGCCTCGCCTGCTGGCAGATGTGAAAGGCAAGGTGACCAAGAAGCTTGCAACAAAGAAGCGCAAGTATGCAAATGCTGATACAGAGAGAGAAGCAGTAGTTGCAGTCGCCGCAGAGCATGTAGAGAGAGGAGGTGCTCGGAGTGGTGTTGTTATAACAGATCAGCTTTCACTAGCTCAGAGGGCCGTTGTCCAGGAGGTTGAGCGTCGTCATGGTAGTCCAGCTGGGACAGCCATGCTTGGAGGATAGCGTGTCGCTATAGATGAGAGTCAGCCTCAGGGGGAGCCTCAACAGTAGCTAATAGAGCAGACTCAGGAGGGACAACAGGCAGAAGAGATAGAGCCGGTGCCATAGTTATGCCGCTCTGGTCGTACCCGTACCTAGGTGACACCAAGGCTAGAGACACAGCAGAGGGGTTCTCGTTCGCCATCTAGACCATAGGGTCCGCCTCTAGCGACTCATCTGGATTTGAGGGCCGCCACAGCCAAGCAGGTACAAACAACTCAGATTTGTGCAGTTCGAGGAGTGGTTCCCGCCCAGAAGGGATGAGCGTGCTTCTGAGGGCTTTTACACACCACTATAGGAGGACTTCTATAATGCATATCTTAATAGTGGGGCTGCATTCAGATCATAGAGGGTGTGTTCCATTGAGTCCATTGTAGCAGCAGTAGGAGAGCAGATTCGCCCTTACCTATCTTACTTACCAGGGCTGATAGACTTACTCGGATGGACAGGTAGATATGTTCCATCTTGGGTCCGTAAGTTCTATACTACACTTTGGATTGACCCACAACACAGATTTATATATTTTGCATTTAGAGGCAGAGACTACAGGCTGATGAGCTTTAGAGTCAGAGAGATACTCAGGCTTCAGGAGCAACCCATCCGGCTACATGAGGTTTGCTATGGTCAGACAGCGCCTCCCAGATGCCCTCATGGCGGTCTTGTGCCTCCTATAGATCTGGTCCGCCATTGCTTCATAGAGCCATTCGGTGAGGGGTCGAGTAGGACACCCAGTGACCTCACTCCTACAGCTAGAGTGCTTGATGCTATCATGAGGAGGACCCTGCTTCCAAGGATGGGATATCGCGAGGGGTTAACTCACATTCAGTTATGGCTACTAAACTCTCTAATGTAGCAGACTGTATTTGATATTTGAGATTTCATACTATTAGAGATGGAGGATACTATTGTAGAGGGGTTCAGAGGTCACCGACAGTTGTCCTATGCTCACTGGATTACATTCTTGATTCACAGGGCAGTTATAGTGAGGCCTCCAGAGATGTTGATAGAGTATAGTGGTGCTACTACAGAGTTCTTTGCATATAACATGACTCAGATGCTCTGCCATAGTGCAGTAAGGACACCTAGCCAGCCGCATCGTCGCCCAGAGGTGCCAAAGATTGCAGCCCAGCAGGATAAGACTATCAGGGGCATTGCAGCTATATAGGAGGAGCAATTAGATGTTCAGCAGGAGGGTATGGTCGAGAGCGACCCCAGTGATAGCTCAGATGATGACTACTAGGATATCCCTCAGATGCCTCCTCGACGACATGCCATAGGGTAGCTCCAGTTCAGCTCCACCTACACCATAGACAGACCCCGCTCTACTTGCTATACTTAAGTGGATGAGGCAGGATCAGGCTCGCTAGGCCCAGGAGACAGCAGCTGCCCTTGCATAGGTACATGCTAGATAGGACAAGTTCCAGCGTTAGCAGCAGACTATCCAGTAGCAGCAACAGGCCATGCAGCAACAGCATCTTCTGATTCAGTAGCAGTTACTTAGATTTATGCAGCATGTTGTGACTGCTATTGGGGCTCCACCTCCACAGCTTACACCCTAGATCGGCCAGCCTGCCACCACTACAACGACTCCATCTTTACAGCCCTGTGGGCTTTAGAGCTAGGGATAGCCAATGCCACAGTTTGCTTCACCTATAGAGCAGGTGTCCCAATGGTTTGCCTCGCCAGTGCTAGCCCTGTAGTTCACGCCTCTTCATACGGGCTTCACACCGGCTTAGAGTTCCTCCATGCTTGTGCCAGATACCCTAGTTTCACGGAGCCTTAGTGCTACATTCAGTGAGTTGACAGGGCAGCCTACTCTACCAGATCTACATGTCCCTAGTCCTTCCATAGTTGCTCCTATCATTAGCACTACAGAGACGCTCCCTTCTTCAGTTGCATCATCAGAGCCGCCTGCTTCAGTCATACATGCACAGTCACAGGCCGCACCAGTCCCTGATCCGACCTAGACCGCTTCAGCGTCACTTCTAGTGACAGAGGGTCATATAGCTTAGAGCTCAGGATTAGATGATGATGGCACACAGTTCCAGATCGCTCATAGCACCTCAACGCCCGACTCGTCCACTGTAGCCCCGCTGACCGACCCTTAGCTTTTGGTGTTTGATGCCAAAGGGGGAGAGGGATCAAGTACGGTAGACTTAGGGGGAGCGATACATTTAGGGGGAGCTTAAGCTTATCTATTATATTTGGCTTTTTATGTGTGATACACTATTATGTATTCATGTTTACTTTCATGCATCGAACTATGTTTACGTGATGTGATATTTATGTGATATGTGATATATGTGCACTCTACTTTGAATTATTTATATGTCATGTCACTTGGTAATCCTCATTTGTTTTGCTTCTGTGTTTTACTCCGATGCAAATGAGCTTTATTACTCATACTCATGCTTATTTCATATCTATTGAGTACATCATGTTGGCTTGGGTCATATAAGCTTGCCTAACTCTTTTGTTCTTATTGTCAAAAGCTTATATGAACCAAGCATTTTAAAAACCTCAACTCTTTCACATACTCGAGGTGGTATTGTCATCAATCACCAAAAAGGGGGAGATTGAAAGCATCTAGGCCCCTAGTTGAGTTTTGGTGATTAATGACAATACGAGATTACTGTGACTAACGTGTGTTTTGCAGATGCAATTAAGTTAGGTCATGGTAATGGCCCTACGATGGAAATCATTTCGGTTTTCAAAGGATGGATGACAAGGTTAAGGATGGACTAGTTCTAAGTGTCGTTTGGTGTTGAAGAGACACTTAGAGTAGTTTAGGACTTTGTTTTTCCTTTGGCCATACTATTAAGGGGGGTATGGACTAGTAGCTTGACCTAGGTGAGTCTAGTGGGTTAGGTGTGGTGCACACTTGTCGAAACTAGCACTAGGTAGCTCCTAAGAAGCCCTAAGATCAATTGGAGCAAACTTCATTCACATATGATGATATGATTGCGAGTTGGAAGTGAATGGAGGGTCAAATGTTGACCGAACGCTGGTTCCAGTGTGACTGGACGCTAGCATAGAGTTTGGTCAGTTCATTTGATCAAGGTGAAGTCGTCTGGTGCGACCAGACGCTAGGTGCCAGCGTCCGGTCAACTCTAGTAAGGTTCCAGAGAGTGGTTTTCACGATCGGACACTGCTCAGCGTCCAATCACCACTTAACTGCTCAATTTTAGGGAGAACTGATCAGAGCGTCTGGTCACCTTGACCAGTGTGTCCGGTCACCCCGCAGAGGCACATAACGGTTCGTTTTAAATGAGGGTGTATAAATACAACCTCCCTTCATTCAAGCAGGTACTTTTGCTCATTCCAACAGCTGAGATACACCCTTGAGAGTGTCAAGAAGAGCAAGGTCCTAGTAAGGTGATTGAGATTTGAGAATCCAAGAGAGAGACCTCATTAGTGAAAGCAAGAGTAGCAAAGTGTGCATCCACCCTTCTTATTAGGCTTGTCGTGGTCAAGTGAGAGTTCGTGCTTGTTACTCTTGGTGATCACCATCACCTAGATGGCTTGGTGGTGATTGGGAGTTTGGTGATCATCTGGCGGAGCTTGTGGATGACCCAACTCAAGTTGTGAGCGGTTGTGGGTGATTCACCGCGACGGAGTGTCAAAGAATCAACCCGTAGAGAGCACTTGATCCTTGCGTGGAGCAAGGGGGAGCTACACCCTTGCACGGGTGCTCCAACAAGGACTAGCGGGGAATGGCGACTCTCCGATACCTCGGCAAAACATCACCGTGTTCCTCCTCTCTTTACTTTGAGCAATTCAATTCTTGTCTTTACATTCATAGAATTGCCATGCTAGAGTAGGATTGGAACTTAGGTTGCTAAACTTTTGTGCGATAGAACTTAGAAACACATTCTAGGCACAAGGGGTGAAGTGGGCTAAGTGTAGGGTTTAATTATTGCAAAGAAATTTAGAATTAGCCCAATTCACCTCCCTCTTGGGCATCTTGATCCTTTCAGGCACCTCAACTTTGAGGCCCTGAAATAGCTTGGCAATAAGGAGATGGTGCGGGGCATGACGCATGTCGAGCATGTGGAGCAGTTCTTCAACACTTGCGTCCTCACCAAGCAACGGCGGCTTCCCTTCCCCAGCCAGGTGAGCTTCCACGCCAAGGAAAAGCTGGAGCTTGTACACGGCAACCTCTACGGTCCCATGACACCAGCTACACCTAGAGGTCGACGCTGCTTCCTCCTTCTTGTCAATGACGTGTCCTGCTACATGTGGGCGGTCCTGCTCGACACCAAGGTGGTAGCTGTGGACGCCATCAAGCACCATCAAGCTGTTGCGGAGAAGGAGTGCGGCCGCAAGCTTCGGGGTGCTACACACGGACAATGGCAGCGAGTTCACCACGGCTGAGTTCATGGTGTGCTTCGCTGATGAGGGGGTTCAGTGCCACTACTCTGTGCCCTACTCACCACAGCAGAACGACATCATCGAGCACCGCAATCAGACGATGGTGGCCACTGCCCGTGCCTTCCTCACGCAGCGGGCATGCCGACAGTCTACTGGGGTGAGGCCATGATGATCGTCATGCACCTACTAAACCGCTCTTAGAGCAAGGCTCTCGACGGCAAGACGCTGTATGAGGCCTGGCACGGGCATAAGCTGGCGGTCAGCTATCTATGGGTCTTCGGTTGCCTAGCATTCATTAAGGAGCTCAACCACATCGGCAAGCTCGACAACCGCAGTTCACCTGGAGTCTTCATCGGCTATGCTGAAGGGGCTAAGGCCTATTGCGTACTTGACCTAGTGATGTGGCATGGGTGGGTGGCGTGCGATGTTATGTTCAACGAAGGACGCGGCTGGGCGTGGGATAAGGCGGTGGATGATGGATCGTCGGCAGCTCTGCGCGACTTCACAGTCGAGTACGAGTGGGATGGAGGACTAGCGCCAACCACTTCACCAGCTTCACCGACCACTCCACCAGTTTCGCTGACCTCATCAACAGCTCCGCTGTGCTTGCTTTCACCAAATCCAGGGGAGCTCGAAAGCTTAGCGGCGGCGGTCGGAAGCTCGTCGGCAACCCAGCCGACCTCTCTAGCACCCCAGCCGACCACATCGGCAACCCAGCCGACCACTCCAACACCCCAGCCGACCACACCACCTCCGTCCCTAGCTGTGGCATCCTCTGCTTCGCCTGTTGCGACACCAGCGCACGTAGGGCAGCCATGGATCGAGTACGCGACGCCACTTGAGGACGATGAAGACCACCTGGACGCCAACTACGATGATGAGCCACTCCGGTACTGCATAGTGATGAACATCATCATTGACCAGTCTCCGTCAGGCCAGGTAGAGCGGCTCTTCACCTAGCTTCATTTGACGCACACCGGTGAGCCGACCACTTATGCTGAGGCGCAGGGTGATCCGGCGTGGCGGGCTATGATGGAGCAGGAGCTCAAGTCCATCGAGCAGAACCGCATCTAGGAGTTGGTGCCACTGCCCGGCGGCCACTGCTCCATCACTCTCAAATGGGTTTTCAAGCTCAATAAGGATGAGCAGGGCGCGGTGATCAAACACAAGGCGCGGCGAGTGGCGTGCGACTTCGTCCAGCAAGAGGGGATTGACTAGGACGACGCCTTTGCTCCTGTGGTGCGCATGGAGTCAGTCCATGTCCTCCTTGCGCTGGCAGCTCAGGAGGGGTGATAGGTCCACCACATGGACATCAAGTCCACCTTCCTCAACAGTGACCTCAAGGAGGTGTACGTGCGCCAGCCACCGGGCTTCGCTGTCGCCGGAGATGAAGACAAGGTGTACCACTTGCGCAAGGCCCTCTATGGCTTGCGGCAGGCCCCGCGCACCTAGAACGTGAAGCTCAACACCACGCTCAAGAAGATGGGCTTCGAGCAGAGTGCGCATGAGGCGGTGGTGCACCGGAGGGGCAGTGGGCGCAATGTCATGCTAATCGGCGTCTACGTCGACGACCTCATCATCACCTACGCTGAAGGACAAAAAGTGAAGGCATTCAACGCGCAGATGCAGAAGGCATTCGACATGAGCGACCTCGGCCTCCTCTGCTTCTACCTCAGCATCAAAGTGCGCCAGGATGCCAGCAACATCGCCCTTCACCAAACCCACTACGCCAAGCGCATCCTTGAGCTCGGCGGCATGATGGGCCACAATTCGGCCCACACCCCGATGGAGGAATGGCTCAAGCTTAGTTGAGATAGCATGGCGGAGGAGGTCAATCCAACTTACTACCGGCGGTTGATCAGGAGCTTGTGCTACCTGGTCCATACCCAGCCTGACCTTGCGTTCACCATCAGGTATGTGAGCCGGTTCATGTTGCGGCCAACGATGGAGCATTTGTAGGCCGTCAAGCGCATCCTACGCTACGTGGTGGGCACCCTCGACTACGGTCTTAACTATGGTAGGGCCCCCAACATAGCATGTTTCATCGGCTACTGCGACAGCGACCTCGCCGGCGATATGGACACCAGCAAGAGCACGATCGGGACCATGTTCTTCCTCGGCGATTGCTTGGTCAGCTGGCAGTCCCTCAAGCAGAAGGGGGTGGCCCTCTCAAGCTGTGAAGCGGAGTACATCGCCACCACCACTGTAGCAACATAGGCACTCTGGTTGTCAAGGATGCTGGCAGAGCTCCTTGGTAGGAAGGTTGATGTGGTTGAGCTGAAGGTGGACAGCAAGTCTGCTCTAGCTCTGGCCAAGAATCCTGTCTTCCATGAAAGAAGCAAATATATCCGCATCAAGTATCACTTCATCAGGGATTGCTTGGAGGATGGGAGCATCAAGGCCAGCCACATTGCCACCACTGATCAGCTGGTTGATATCCTCACTAAGTCGCTTGGGAAGACCAAGTTCCAGGAGATGAGGGAGAGGATTGGGCTACAACAGATCACTTCTAGTGCTCGGCGCAAGGCTTAGGGGGAGAATTGATAGATAAGCCTAGTACTCGGCATCACTTGTATCTTACTTTTCTGCAATTTACTTTTCATGCTTCTAAGCCTTGTAATAGGAATATTCTCAGCATCCACTTTAATGGTTAGAATATGCTGGAGCAGGTGAGGAAAGCAGTTGGCTGCTTTATAAAAGCAGTGGCAGACCTTCTTGTAAGATAAGCCAAGTTCTTTGCATTTCAATTCCAACAAGCGGCCTATGGCTAAGCTGCCCTCTGGGCTTTCCCCAATCTGAATCTGTGATCCATTAGGGCTAACAGCGTGTGGCCGAAGGCATGCTTGGTCCACGATGCAGCCTGGGTTGTTCGGTTCATGTGCGCCATGGCAAACATCGCTAGACACAGAGCACGTCGTGGAAAAGAGGCGAGTTTGTAACAAACTAGATTATTAGAAGGAAACGCTTGCTACTAGCAATAGGGTTCAGATGCATCCTATTCCTATTACATAGGCTCTGTCTATTTTGCAGGTCGATGTTATTCATATTAAGAAGCCCTTCGTACTATTCCAGTGGATGGGCATGAACGCACTTATAGTCTATGTTCTAGCTGCTTCCTGCTTGTGAGCTGTTCCCAACCCTTATTCAAGGGTTTTATTGATGGTCACCTGAGAACAACCTGGTAAATGTCTTGTGTGTTGCCAAATCTGTTATATGCTCTCACATTTGCACTAATATTTTGCGCATACCAAATCTTGTGCTGTAGGTTTTACCCTTGTTATTTTCTTAGGAAGAAAGTGCTAAACATAATAAGGGAAACCTCCCCTTCTCTTTTTTTTAGAATATGCAGGACAACTACGTATCATTGCATTAAAAAAGCGATAACAAATAAATTACAACACACCCACCATGCTCACACAAACACACACTCCTACAAACACGTCCCCTTCTCTTTCAGGTGGATGTTACTGAATCCCTGCTCCGGGCTATCTTTCAGTCAAAATGACGGGGCACCTTGGCGTTCGTCCTCCTGGAGATAATGTTTTGGTGCTTGGCCGCTGCCTTCCCACACATGAAAGGTGTCTACTTGAAAGTGTAGAACCAAATCATGTACTCACTCAGTTCCAAATTATAAGTTGCTTTAATTTTTTTGTACATCCATTTTGCTATGCCACTAGATATAATATATGTCTAGATACATAGTGAATTCTGTGTACCAAAAAAGTCAAGGCGACTTATAATTTGGAACGGAGGGAGTACATATCAGTGAAAGGCCTGGTTACTTGATTCATCTGTACATGCGACATGAGTCTGGAGCCATAGGTGTGGTGGTTGATTTCAGCACGGCGTTGTGCCCTCAAGGTTCATCTCATCGTGCCTCCAAGTAGACGAGGAAAACATCTTGCTGGAAATTGTTAGTGTTTCACCACGTGAAGGCCCAGTTTGATAGTTGTTTGGTAATCTGTTTCTGTTTTCCTGCAGAAAGCATTTATAGTGAATTTGGAAACCAGGATCCTGCTGTTTCTCACTTAACACTCGATGACTTTCTGGTTCTAATGGTTTGGTAGGGTTCCTAATATATTTGGTAATGATTCCACGATCAAAATGGCGAAATGAGTGACTGGACATGTACACCATGCCCAACTGCAGGGCTGTGGTACTTTTATGAAAGTGTGAACCATCAATCACCCTATAATCCATCTACTTCAACTCACACAGTGAAATTTTCTGGAAGTATCTTCAAGCTCTTGTCTCTCAAACGTATATATATCAATGAAAGATACTGTACCATTTAATTTCAAGGCATGAGTTTGGCCATTGAATTGAAATGCCATTAAAATAGTTTGTACTACAAGATGCAGGAAATCATGCATCTATCATTATGGATTAATGGAGAGCAAAAATAAAGCACAGAAATTGTGCACCACCTACCAATCTTCCATTATTCATGGCTTGAACATTTGTACCATACCTGTCGCTGGCAATCTTAGCTTCATGTGAAATCTGCCGATCTTATAAATATGCATCCCTTGTGTGACGAGGTGTCTAGTAGATCATCAAAGCTAGTGCAAGTGTGCAACAATGTGTGTGTGTGTTGGGGGATTGTTATTGGTTTTGAAGATAGAAGAACAACATAATAGTGGATTGCGAGTAGGTGTCATCTGGAACGTCATCTCTGTTGGAAGGATGCGCGTGGTTAGTGTCTGTTTGCTTCGTGGACTGGTACATGTGCCTAGTGCAGGCAGCGCTTCTATACGTCCGATTTTGGACACCTAGGGCTGGATCGAGTTGCCTAGCAGCGTTGCCCAGGCCAGGGTCCGAAGCAAACAAACCCTTTAATGCATGGCTACTTGCGCTGGAGGCCAAATCACGCGACTCTTCGGTCATGACGAGCAAACCCCAATTTCCACTCTCCCTTGGCACTAGTGTTTCTAGTTTTCATGTGCACATGAGGGGTTCATCACAAAAATAAGAGACAAGTTGCCTTCAAAGTGATCAGCAAGAAACCTTACTTCTCGGTCGCCTGGTTGTGTGATGGGGAAGGCCGGAAACTTTGTGCTTGGGCCAACTTGAAGTTGAAGCTCACGGTTATAAGTACGTAGGGCTGGATGCTGCCGCTGTTTGTGTTGAACAATGCAATCTTACGGTTGCGGCTTCATCAATAAGGCAAATTAAACGAAAATAGTACAGGTACAACATTAGACTGTATGCACGTGTGAGGAAAAGGGGCAGATGACTGATGAATGTATGGCTGCGGAGGATCGATCTCCTCTCCCAATGAATCCGATACTGGATATCCTGTTCTGAATTGAAACTTCCGATGCATATATAGTGCTCTCCTCTTCCATGCATTCCCAAACATAGTGCGATTCTATGTTTGACTAAGTCAAAATTTTAAGGTTTGACTAATTAAGTTTATATAGAAAATAGAATCAACATTGATGTCTTCAAAGATGGAGGCCTGCTTTCATGCTGAGTGACTGTTACAATCATGCTGTTTCTCAGGTGATGCATCATATGCATGCAATCATGCTCTTTCTTTTATGTGTGGAAAAGAAAATCACATGCAGTTAGAAAATATTCAATGATAATACAGTCATTTGTACACACTAATGATATGATTCCGCAGTCAAATGAGTGACTAGACACCTTGCGCAATTGCAGGTCAGTGCTACTGTTACGAAAGTGTGAACCGCCGATCACCATATATAACACACCCATCTACACACGTTGAAGCTTTGGACTCAACCATACATATCAATGACAAATACTACCATTTCATGGAATGACTATGGTTACCGCAGTTGAATTTTTTTTAGATAATGGAAATAAATTCAGCAAAATAAAGTACAAAAAAGTTTCCTCGATATAACCTAAAAAAAGGTTTTGGGTCAATACTTGTCAAAAACAACTTATTTATCTAGCAAAAGACTGCACATCCTATCCGCAACAAGAATTAATTTGAAACTCCCACTTATTTGAACCACATATAGAAAAGATCATGGACATCTTTTGGAGGTGTCAATGTTAGTATAAAGTGAACCGCTCTCTAGAGAAATTTAGCACATAAACAATCAAAGTAGTTGAATTGAAGTGCATGAATGCCGAAAATATTTTGCATCACAGGATCCAATAGATCATGCATCTATATGGAGCAATCACTACAGGAAACTGGCTCTTTGCCGACTGCAATTTTCTTTGCCAACTGTTTTTTTTCGACACTCGGCAAAGAGGTCCCTTTGCCAACTGGAATTTCCTGCAGTCGGCAAAGCAGGATTTGCCGACTGCCTGGCTTTGCCGACTGCCAGGCAGTTGGCAAAGAATTGCAGTCGGCAAAGACAGGCCATGGTTGACGCCATCCACACCGTCACCTTTGCCGACTGCCACTCCGTCAGCAGTCGGCAAAGGCGCAGGCTTTGCCAACTGCCATCCTCCCTGGCAGTCGGCAAAGAATTTTTATTTTTTTGATTTTCGATCCCAGTTTTTTGTGTTGCCTTGATACAGTAAGTACATGATATATTCCAAGTTTGAGATCATTTTGATTTATTTTGCTATATTCCGTAGATTTTTTCTGTTTCTTTGATTTTTTCCGGCAGCTCCAGATTTGAACTGCAGGTACATGAAATAATGGAATCCGGCCATTCAGAAAATGATATTCATGATGTTTGGAGCATGTTGAGACCGTGTGCGGGGCCTCGCGTGAAATTTCGACCGTGTTGGTGTCGGAACACGTCGAGCCACGCGCGTGAAAAGTGTTTTTAAATTTTATAAAATCGAAACGGAGTCCGAAAATGACGAAACTTGACGACGTGTCTTGTCATCGCATGCGGAGGCTGTGGTAAAAATTTGAGAAAGTTTCGAGCAAGTGGCGACGTCGGGTGGCTAAAACCTGGACATCTCCACATGTGAGATGTCCAGGTTTTAGCCACCCGACGTCGCCACTTGCTCGAAACTTTCTCAAATTTTTACCACAGCCTCCGCATGCGATGACAAGACACGTCATCAAGTTTCGTCATTTTCGGACTCCGTTTCGATTTTATAAAATTTAAAAACACTTTTCACGCGCGTGGCTCGGCGTGTTCCGACACCAACACGGTCGAAATTTCACGCGAGGCCCCGCACACGGTCTCAACATGCTCCAAACATCATGAATATCATTTTCTAAATCGCCGGATTCCATTATTTCATGTACCTGCAGTTCAAATCTGGAGCTGCCGGAAAAAAATCAAAGAAACAGAAAAAATCTATGGAATATAGCAAAATAATCAAAATGACCCCAAACTTGGAATATATCATGTACTTACTGTAGCAAGACAACATAAAAAAACTGGGATCGAAAATCGAAAAAAAAATTAATTCTTTGCCGACTGCCATCAGTGGCAGTTGGCAAAGAGCCTTTGCCGACTGCCAGGGAGGATGGCAGTCGGCAAAGAATTTCTGAGAAAAAAATCAAAAATAACCTTTGCCGACTGCCAGGGAGCAGAGCAGTCGGCAAAGTATTTTTAAAAAAAAATTAAAAAAAATAATTTTTTGAAAAAAAAATAATAGACCTTTGCCGACTGCGTCACATGCTGGCAGTCGGCAAAGGGAAAAAAATAAAAAAAAAAGAAAAATGTCGCCTTATCCGCTCGGCCCGCACCCTCCCCCTCCCCCAAAATCCCGCCCGCCTGCCCCCGCTCGACTCCCGCCCGCCGCCAACCCAGGCCGCCCCGCCGTCGACGCCGTCCGCCCGGCCGGCCTCCGGCGCATCACCCCTCCGCGCCCATCCCACTCCCCCGCGCCCCTCCCCTCCCCTCTCTCCCGCGCCGCGGATCCCCTCCTCCTCCCCCCCGGCCGCGCCAGC